>NC_080184.1:14211296-14263796 GCF_950295315.1 Erinaceus europaeus | reverse complement strand
TGCATTGATGATTGATTGATAGATGATTGGTCTCGCTGCATTGGTGATTGATAGATGATTGATCTCACTGCATTGGTGATTGATAGATGATTGGTCTCGCTGCATTGATGACTGATAGATGATTGATCTCACTGCATTGGTGACTGATAGATGATTGATCTCACTGCATTGGTGACTGATAGATGGTTGGTCTCACTGCATTGGTGACTGATAGATGATTGATCTCACTGCACTGGTGATTGATAGATGATTGGTCTCACTGCATTGATTGTTGATTGATTGTTGGTCTTATTGCATTGATTATTAATAGATTATTGGTCTCACTGCATTGATGATTGGTTCATGATTGGCCTCACTGCATTGACTTGATTGGTCTCACTGCATTGATTATTGATAGGTTTACTCGTCTCATTGCATTGATTATCAATGATTGGTTTCAATGCATTGAATATTGATGATTGGTCTCACTGCATACATTATTGGTCTCACTGCGTTGATGATTGATTGATGATTGGTCTCACTGCATCAACTTGATGACTGGTCTCAGTGCATTGATTATTGATTATCGGTCTCACTGCTTATTGATAGGTTTTTGGTCTCACTGCATTAATTATAGGTAGATTATTGTTCCCAGTGTATTATTGATAGGTTGTTGGTCTCAAGGCATTGATTATTGATATATTATTGTTCTCAAGGCATTGATTATTGGTGGTTAGGCTCACTGTATCGATTATCATTGATTATTGATTGATGGTTGGGCTCACTGCATTGGTTATTATTTTTAAACTAGTGATTTAATAATGGTTAACAAGACTGTAAGATCACAGGGGCACAATCCCACACAGTTCCCACCACCAGATTCCCTGTGCCCTCCCCTCCATTGGAGGCCTCCCTGTTCTTTACCCCTCTGGGAGCCTGGGCCCAACTTCTTTATGGAGAGCAGAAGGTGGGAAAGACAGAGACAGGCTTGGGGTGTGGATCCACTTGCCAACGCCCAACGCCCATGTCCAGTGGAGAAGCAATGACAGAAGTCAGAACTCCCACCTTCTGATTATTTCTTGAAGTGTTTAGTATTGTATTGAAGATGTGTTTACTGTGAGAGAGAGAAAGAGAGAGAAATCAAAGCATCACTTTTGTATCTTCAGAGCTGAGAGCTTCACATTTCCTAAGTCCTGGGCTCAACCAGCCTCCTTAGTTGTCACAATATTATTATTGTTGTTGTTATTATTATTACCTTATTTTTGTTTGATAGGACAGAGAAAGCTTGAAAGCTTGAGGGGAAGAAAGACAGAGTGACACCCACGGCCCTGATCCCCTGCTAGTGAATCTTCCCCGCCCCCCACTTACAGGTGGGGACCAGGAGGGCTCGAACCCAGGTCCTTGTGTACTGTAATGAGCTTACTTGACCAGTGCACCACCACTCTGTCCCTGCTGCGATATTTTTGGAGGAATTCTGAGTCACGTCCTCACAAGGTGTTTCGTAGCATTTAGCTTAATCAACCCACAGAACTTGCAAACTCCCGCCCCAGAGTGCGAGGGCCGTCTGCCTGCTTCCCACCTCCCAGGATCCCTGGGGAGGAGAAAGATGATGCAAGGCCTCATTATTCTGGGATCTTCCGCATCTGGGCCGCCTGTCTGTCACCCCGACACCTGTACCTTCTCCAGTGGCCTAGGGGGAGAAGCTGGTCTGTCTCTCTTCCTTTCCAAGCCCACAAACTGGAATACAACATTTAAAGAATTAAGAGCAGGGGAGTCAGGCGGGGGCGCAGCGGGTTAAGCGCAAATGGCGCAAAGCACAAGGACCAGCATAAGGATCCCGGTTTGAGCCCCCGGCTCCCCACCTGCAGGGGAATCGCTTCACAGGTGGTGAAGCAGGTCTGCAGGTGTCTGTCTTTCTCTCCCCCTCTCTGTCTTCCCCTCCTCTCTCCATTTCTCTGTCCTATCCAACAACAGCAGCAGCAACAACAATAATAATAACAGAACAACAATAACCATGGGAAAATGGCCACCAGGAGCAGTGGATTCATAGTGCTGGCACTGAGCCCCAGTGATAACCCTGGAGAAAAAAAGAAAATACTTAAGGACATAGCAAAAAAGCAGTTACAGAAGCCCCCAAGTATTGATCCACCTGCCAACGCCCATGTCCAGCAGAGAAGCAATGACAGAAGCCAGAACTCCCACCTTCTGCTCCCCATAAAGAATTTGGGTCCAGGCTCCCAGAGGGATAAAGATCAGGGAAGTTGGGAGTCAGGTGGTAGCACAGCGGGTTAAGCGCAGGTGGTACAAAGCACAAGAACCAGCATAAGGATCCCGGTTCGAGCCCCCGGCTCCCCACCTGCAGGGGAGTCGCTTCCCAGGCGGTGAAGCAGGTCTGCAGGTGTCTGTCTTTCTCTCCCCCTCTCTGTCTTCCCCTCCTCTCTCCATTTCTCTCTGTCCTACCCAACAATGGCAACTACAACAAGCACAAAAACAAGGGCAACAAGATGGGAAAAATAGCCTCCAGGAGCAGTGGATTTGCCCCGAGCTCCAGCAATAACCCTGGAGTCAAAAAAAAAAAAAAAAAGGGATAGGGAAGTCTCCACCGGAAGGGATGGGACAAGGAACGTTGGTGCTGGGAGCTGTGTGGGATTGTGCCCCTGTGATCTTACAGTTTTGTTGCTCATTATTAAATCACAGATAAAAAAAAATTTTTTTTAAGATTTAAAAAGAAAAGAGCCCACAAGTAGAACCTGAACTGGAATTGGCATATTGCACCAAAGTAAAAGACTCTGGTGTGGGTGGGTGGGGAGAATACAGATGCAAGAAGGATGACAGAGGACCTATTGGGGGTTGTATTGTTATAAAGAAAACTGGGAAATGTTATGCATGTACAAACACTCCTCCCTCTAAATAGAATAAAATAAACTGAATTTGGGAGTCGGACGGTAGCGCAGTGGGTTAAGCACACATGGCACAAAGCGCAAGGACCGACAGAAGGATCCCGGTCCTTGTATTCGCTGTCGAATGTAAAACATGAATTCCCCAATAAAGAAATAATCATAATAATTTAGAAAGAGCCCCACTGTTGCAGCTGTTGGGCCAGTTGCTCAGTTCCACACACTTGGCAAGAGGAAGGTATGAGACCTCGGAATCCCGTCCGACCGGAGCCTCCCGCCTGCCCGGGCCTGTTGGCCGCCTGTGAATGCTTCACCCTGGGGTGGCTCAGGGTGCCAGCACGTTGGATGACACCCCCTGCTTGCCTGGCAGAGGGAGGGCGCTCAGGGCTGTGGGCATCCAACCTGGACAGAGTCGGAGAGGGCCCGGAATTTAAGTAAGAAAAAGGCATGGGGGGCGGGGGCCAGTGGCTCAGCTGACAGAGCACAGACTTGGGCCTGGGTTCGAGACCCTGGTTACACAGGAGAGCATTATAACTGAGCAGAGAAAGGATGAAGGGATTGTGGAAATAGCATCATGATTCTGCAAACAGCTTCGCTGCCTGAGGCTCTGAGGTCCCAGGTTCAATCCCCAGCACCACCAGCAGCCAGAGCTCAGCAGGACTCTGGCAAAATAAAAATATATATATTGATTAATTAATTAGTTACATTTCCATGGCACCCACCCCTAGTTGGCATCCAGTCTCTGGTGCCTGTGACGTGAACAAGTGATCTCACCACATGGTAAGTGAATTATGTTCCTTACCGGGGAGGGGGGTCTCTCCCGTGGAGTTCACTCCTCACCCCCAGAGAGACAGACAGACAGCTAACTAGCTGTCCGCCTTCTGCCTTTGGGCGACGGTGTATTGTCCTCAACAAATCCCCGGCAAGTGCGATTAGTCCGGATTAACTTAATACTCACCTGAGGCGGAGAGAAGCCTGCTGGGTGTATCTGGGGCTCTCCTGCATGCAGGAGAGGGGGCGAGGGGGATGGAATATTCTAGAACCAGATGGATTCCATGCTGGGACCACACAGCTGCCGTGCTTCAAGATGTGGAAGCTACATTTTGAAATGGTCACAGTGACGGGTGTGTCTTCTGTGTGACCTGGGAAAGACAAAGGAGGAGAAGGAGAAAGAGATGGAGGAGAAAGAGGTGGAGGAGAAGGAGGAGGGTGAAGGAAGGAAGGAATGAAGGAAGGGAGAGAGGGAGAGAGAAGAGGAAAGAAAGAAAGAGAGAAAGAAAGAAAGAAAGAAAGAAAGGAAGAAAGAAATGGACAGGACATGATCCAGCATGAAATGGTGGGACAGTTTAAGAACACTTTAAGAGAGACTCTCTTTTTTTCTTTTAATATTTTTTTTAATTTTTTATTATTTTTATTTGTTTATTGGATAGAGATAGCCAGAAATTGAGAGGAAGGGTGAGGAATGGAGAGAGAGAGAGAGAGAGAGAGAGAGAGATCTGCAGCCCTACTCTACTGCTCCTGAGGCCGCCGCCCTGCAGACAGGGACTGGGGACTTGAACTTTATATCTTTGAAAATATTTTATTTATTCATTTATCATTTATTATTGAATAAAGAAGTCGAGAAGGAAGGAGGAGATAGGGAAAGAGAGAAAGAGAGAGACCTGTAGCCTGCTCCACCGTTCATGAAGCTTCCCCCTTGCAGGTGGGAACCAGGGGCTTGAACCTGGGTCCTTGCACACTGTAATGTTGTGTGCTTAAATTATTTACTTTATTTTTTATTTATTTATTTATTTATTTTTTCCCCCAGGGTTATCACTGGGGCTTGGTGCCTACACTACGAATCCACTGCTCTGGAGGCCATTTTTTCATTGTTGTTGTTGTTCTGTTGTCACTGTTGTTGTTAGTGATGTCACGGTTGTCAGATAGGACAGAGAGACATGGAGAGAGGAGGGAAAGACAGAGAGGGGGAGAGAAAGACAGACACCTGCAGACCTGCTTCACCGCCTGGGAAGCGACTCCCCTGCAGGTGGGGAGCCGGGGGCTCGAACCCGGATCCTTCCGCCAGTCCTTACGCTTGGCGCCATGTGCTCTTAACCCATCACACTACCACCCAGCCCCCTATTTATTTTAATGAGAGAGAGATTAGACATCAGTTAACTTATCCATAGTCAATGTGGCCCACCAGTTTAATTAGTCAATTCAGTAGTTCAGTTCCCAGTGGCTCCAGTTCACACCGGCTTCCCCCTTTTCTCCATGATTCATGCTCCACACGGACATCTTCAGTCCCTCCCTCACCTCCAAGCCCTGGCTTACACATGATCCGGTTCTGGTGTGGAAATGAGATTGGTGTTATTGGTTCCAGGCTGTATCTAGAGGGTTAGGAAATGTGGGTGTGAATTCTAACCACACCAGACATCGCTTCCAATTCATAAATGCCAAGACAAAGAGAAGAGAGGGAGAGGAAGAGAGACAGAGAAGGCGAGAGAGAGGGGCTGCTGAGGTGAAAGCAGAGGCAGGAGGAGGGGAAGGGGAAGAAATGGGGAAGTGGGATAGAAAGGAGGAAGAGAAAGCGAAGAAGGAGAAGGAGGAGAAGAGAAAAAAGGAAGGAGGAGGAGGAGAAAGAAGCACATCTCCGTCATCCACAGAATTCTCCCTGGCCCCATCCATGGGGCTCCCAGGCAGTGCCAGGGCTAGAACCCAGGGTCCTGTGCATAATAAGGCATGCACTCTACCAAGTGCACTGTCTCCTGGACACACCTCCAACTCAGGGACATTGATTCATTTTCCTGGAGCCAGATTGGGCGTTGAACACACGCGTAGTTCACACTCGCACCGGATGGCCGTCTTTTGGGCATCACCTTAGCATAGTTCTTGGGGGTCATGACCTGGTTCAGGTGGGGCGAGGGGATGCAAAGAGAGCTTCCCACAGAAGCTTCCTCTCTCCCAGAGACCCCACCCATCTGTCTACAGCCAAACGCATCCTTCTCCAGCTGGACGTCCTCCGTGGCTCTCCGGTTCTTGTCGGCCAAGGGGGCGAGTCATCGCTCTTCCTTTAAGACTCCTGCAGAGTTCTGACCACTAAACACCCAGATTCCCGGAGATGCATCCACACCCTGGGTCAACCAGAAAAGTTGGTCTCCCTCCCACCCCACCAAGTCCAGACCCACCCTTCACCATGGCCTTCAATTCCACTTCATTCTCCAACCACAGAGAAACATGGCGCCCGGAAGCCATGACGTCTGAAAGTCCGGCTCTGCTGAGTCCTCCCAGGGTCACCTGGGTAAACCAACCTGCAACCCCCACCCCCAGCCTCCAGGGCCGCATCCTTGAATAGCATCTTCACACCTTTGTGCCTTTCTCTGCTAACGAGCTGTCGGAAGGCTCTGATTCATATCATTCATCAACCATATTCGGTTCGTTGGATTAATGATTCACTGAAGTAATGGGTGACTTCAGCTCATAGTGACACATCTTTCCCTCACATAAGAATCTCCTCCAAGAAGCCCAGAACCTACCCCTGCCCCCAGCCCAACTTTCCCCTCCTGAAGTTTCATCCTGCATGGAAAGAGGATGAATTGATCTGGAACCTTGTCTGTCTCTATTGCAATCGGAGAACCAAATAACTTCACCCTCAGGGTTCTTTCGCTGTGCCTGCCTAGATCTGAATTCAGTCTTTACTTACTGGATAGAGACAGCCAGAAATCAAGAGTGTAGGGGGCCACTAGGGAAAGATAGAAACAGGCTGGGGATGTGGATCCACCTGCCAATGTCCATGTCCAGCAGAGAAGCAATGACAGAAGCCAGAACTCCCACCTTCTGCACCTCATAATGACCCTGGGTCCATGATCCCAGAAGGATAAAGGATAGGGAAGCTTCCAATGGAGGGAAGGGGACACGGAACTCTGGTGGTGGGAACTGTGTGGAATTGGACCCCTGTGACCCTACGGTCTTGTCGATCATTATTAAGTCAATAAAAGTAAAATTCTTTCTCATCTCCACTGCCACCAAGACCTAGTCAATCAGACATCGGGGCAAGGTGGGGGGAGGGTTGTGACTGAGATTTTTGGAAGAGAGAAAGATGACAGAAGCTTAGTGGATCCTAAATGTGGATGGGAAGTGCCCGTGGGCCATAGTTGGATTGTGTGCATCCTCTCATCTATTCCTCTCACGGAGAACAACATGGGACAAAGAGATGTCACACCCCCCAACTTTTGTAGATGGTCCCACGCACCCGGTGTGTTGTGGGGAGAGGAAGGTAGAGATAGAAAGAGAAAGACGGGGCTGGGCAGTGGCTAAGCACACACATTACAGTCCGCAGAAAGATGCAGGTTCAAGCTCCCGGTCCCCACCTGCAGGGGGAAAGCGTCACAAGTGGGGAAATAGGGCTGCAGGTGTCTCTCTGTCTCTTTCTCTCTTTATCTTCCCCTCCCCTCTCAGTTTCTCAGTCTCTATCCAATAATAAACAAAAAATAAAATAACTTTGAAAAAGAGAAGCGGGTGCCCTCTCATGTAAAATTGGAGACCAATTATAAGCTGAATAGGTGATGTCTTTTGTGCAGGCAAGCTGACCATCAGAACTAATCCAAGCTGCGAACATCTCACCCTTTGAAGCTAAACTTATAGGTTCTAATGCCAGGAATTTTCACTTCTAGAAAGTTCTCCTGCCTAAAAGACATGCTCTCATACACAAAAAGGAGCTGACAAGGACACTTACGGCAGCGTCTCTCTCTCTCTCTCTGTCTCTCTCTCTGTCTCTCTCTCAAATATTTTATTTATTTATTTATCTTCTCTTTTTGTTGCCCTTGTTGTTTTTATCATTGTTGTGGCTATTATTATTGTTGTTACTGATGTCATTTTTGTTGGGCAGGACAGAGAGAAATGGAGAGAGATGGGGAAGACAGAGAGAGGGGGAGAGAAAGACAGACACCTGCAGACCTGCTTCACCTCCTGGGAAGCGACTCCCCTGCAGGTGGGGAGCCGGGGGCTCGAACCGGGATCCTTAGGCTGGTTCTTGAGTTTCGTGCCATGTGCGCTTAACCCACTGTGCTACAGCCCGACCTCCATGGAAGTGTCTCTTGTCATAGGAGGGAAGAACTGGAAACATTTGAAGACTCAGGAGCCAGGCGGTGGCACACCTGGTAAAGGTCACACATTACAGTGCGTGAGGGCCCAGGTTCAAGTCCTCTGGGGTCGGGAGGGGGGCAAGCTTGAAGAGCGGTGGAGCAGGGCTGCAGGTGTCTCTCTGTCTCTCTCCTTCTCTCTATCTCCCCCTTTCCTCTCAATTTCTTTCTGTCTCTATGCAATAATAGACACATCAATTAAAAGTTTTTGCTGTAGCTCAGTAGGTTTGGTACAGGACCGGCATGTGTGAGGTCTCAGGTTGGACCCCCAGCACTGCTGGTGCCAGGCGTGACTAGTCTCCTCTCGTAGCCTCTCGCTTTCAAGATCTGTTTGTTTTTCTAATAAGAAAAAAGGCCTGGGAAGTCTGGCCTTGTGCTTTAACAGGCTGAGCGAACTCACTCCCATAAAAAAAAAAAAAAATCATCAAATCCACAACTCTGCACAAGCGTTGAAATAGTCATGATAGGGAGTCCGGTGGTAGCAAGGGAGTCCGGTGGTAGCACAGCGGGTTAAGCGCAGGTGGCACTAAGCACAAGGACCAGTGTAAGGATCCCGGTTCGAGCCCCCGGCTCCCCACCTGCAGGGGAATTGCTTCACAAGCAGTGAAACTGGTCTGCAGGTGTCTATCTTTCTCTCCCCTTCTTTGTCTTCCCCTCCTCTCTCCATTTCTCTCTGTCCTATCCAACAACGACAACAACAATAATAACTACAACAATAAAAAAAAAATAGTCATGATGACAAAGATGTAAAAATCCAGGTACTGGCATGAACCTGAAGCTCTCTGGCACTGTAGGGGATGGCAAAGTGGAACATCCCTCTCTGGGAAGTGGTTGAGCCATCATGACACTGTCATCCAGTAGTTCCTCCCAAGTAGACGGTCAACAAAAACAACAAAAGCAAAAACAAAAATGAGCCCTACATTCATGGAAGGCCACATACTAGAAAGTGCATGGCTTAAAGTCAAAGCTGGGTAAGCGCAAGGATGAGCGTCAGGATCCCGGTTCGAGCCCTCGGCTCCCCACCTGCAGGGGAGTCGCTTCCCAGGCGGTGAAGCAGGTCTGCAGGTGTCTGTCTTTCTCTCCCCCTCTCTGTCTTCCCCTCCTCTCTCCGTGTCTCTCTGTCCTATACAACAACGACGACGACAATAATAACTACAACAATAAAACAACAAGGGCAACAAAAGGGAATCAATAAATATTTTTAAAAAGAAAACAAAAGCAGGACCAGAGAAAAAAATGGACAAAATTTTATATAGATGTAGAAATAATAGTCAACCCTGTCTGTGACCTTGGGAGAACCACTGCAGCAGGGAATGGGGACACAGAACTCTGGGGGTGGGGACAGTGTGGTGTTGTACCCCTGTTATTTTGTAAATCACTAATTAAAAAAAGTAAAGAGAGAGAGAGAGAGGGGATAGAGAAGTCATAGTATATTCACACAATAAAATACTATACAGCAAAAAAAAATACTATACAGCATGTCTTGTCTGTGAGATAAATGTTTTACCCTACAGGGACCAAATTGCTTTTAGAGAGTAAAAACTTATACAGATACAACGATGATAAATGTATGTATATATGGATGATGGATGGATAGATGGATGGATATAGATGTATGGTCTATAAATGATTTGATACAAAGATGATAAATGTATGTATATATGGATGATGGATGGATGGATGGATATAGATGTATGGTCTATAAATGATTTGATCAGTGGAAGGATGGATGGATAGATGTGTAGAAGAATGCATGATTGGTGAATGGATGGATAGATGGATAGTGGGTGGATGGATGGATGGATATAAAAGGATACTCTGTAGATGATTTGATGGGTGGATGAATGAATGGATGGATAGATGGGTAGAAGAATGCATGATTGCTGAATGGGTGGATAGATGGATGGTAGGTGATGGATGGATGGATGGTGGATGGATGGATGGATGGATGGATGGATGGATGGATGGTGGGTTTTGGATGGATGAACTGATTCATGAGTGGATGGGTAAGTGGATAGAAGAATGAATTGTGGAAAGGTGGCTAGATAGATGAATAGATAGTGCATGATGGATGGATATTTGGTTGATGATGAGTGGGTGAATGGATGAGTCGATGAGTGAATGGGTGGATAGATGAATAGAGGAATGAAACACAGATAATGAATGGAGGAGTGGGTGGATTGGTGGATGGATGGATAGATGATGGGTTGGTGGGTAGATGGGTTGATGGATGAATGTGGTGTTTAAAGCTCTTGACTTAAAAGCCTGGCTGGTGTAGATACCCTGTAACAGATATGCCAATGGTGGTTTGCAATCATTGTGTACACCTGAACTCTATACCATGTTACAATCCAATGTCACTTTTCCCCCTTTTTTAAAAATTAGTAATCTCATAATGATCAACAAAGATTGTGGGATAAGAGGGGTGCAATTCCATACAATTCTCACCTCCAGAGTTCCGTATCCCATCCCCTCCATTGGAAGCTTCTCTATTCTCTATTCTCCCTCTGGGAGTCTGGACCCAAAGATCTTTATGGGGTTCAGAAAATGAAAATCATGCAAAATGAAGTAAGACAGAAGAGAATCCAGGCTGAAAAGAATCAAGGAGGAGGGGCACATGGGGGAGGGGAAGGAGAGAGAGAGAGAGAGAGAGAGAGAGAGAGAGAGAGAGAGGGGCTGAATCATTTGGTTAAAGTACTAGACTGAACCCTCTGGGACTGGACCCTCCTGGGGCTGGATGCCAAGGGTGGCCACTGCTACCTGGGTGATGCAAGGCGGTGATGTCACCTCTGGGAGTGTCCCTTTGCATGTCAGCAACAATGCCGGTGCCCCAGGTTGCTGAGGACATACCGTGTGAACTCGTAAACAAGTGAAATTGTTCTTATCTGCACGACCAGAGTGGGGGAGAAATGGAGGGTCAGGGGGATGGAAGTGACAGGTGGACAGGAGGCAGGCATGGGGGACCTGGGTGCCAGGGGTCAGGCTGGCATCAGAGTCTATGCCTCAGCCTCCTTCTCTGGGGGCGGGGGGGGCAGTATCCGCTGAGCCCTGCCTGCCCTCATTCATTCATTCATTCATTCATTCATTCCATGAGCATCTGATTGAATTTCCTCAGCAGGGCTGTGCCAAGGGTGTGTCCCCACGACTGTCAGGAGATTTGTTTGAGTGACAGGAAGCTGGGTAATAAAAAGGTGGCAGCTGGGCTGGGGAAGACACAGCCTGTGTTCTCAGGAGAGGCCTGAGCAGAGTCTGGGCCAAAGTCAGCACGTGGCCTGGTCCAGCCCCTGGGGTCCGGTCCTGGCTGTCGGTGGTGAAGGCGTTGCCCCCATGAGCCTGACTTTAAGGAGGAGCTGACTCCAGAATTAGTGACCGAGCTGGACAAAGGTACCTCCTCCCTCACAGTCTTTCTCTCTCCGTCTTCTCCCCACCTCTCCCAGCAGGAACAGATGCTCAGCACCATTTGAGCAGAGCTGAAGTATCCAGCCAGCCAGCTAGCCTTTCTTTCCTTTGTTCATTCCTCTGCTGCTTGGTGACTCCCCCCAAAATCCCCACCCCACCCCTTCCCCCTGGCACCAAAATCTGTGACCTTGATGGCCACCAGTCTAGAGCCGGGCTTTGGATCCCAAACACAGAACCTTCAGACCCAGAGAGGAGAGCAAGAGCGAGAAGCAGGATATCCTCAGAGCGCGAGTCTAAGCCGGCGAAGGTGTGGGGCGCTGGGACTGGGAATAACGCCTTCCGGGGGTGTTCAGCCTGGGAGCTTTCAAACACCTGGCACTCGGGCTGAGTCTTTTTTTCAGGTGACAAACCCAGTCCTGGAGAGAAGAGAGAGGTGTTTGAGGGTGCGCGGCTGGAAGGGGTGGAGTCTGGCTTCCATTCTGGTTTGTCCGGTCTCAAAACTCATACTCCACACTATTTCTCGTGTCCTTTCACACTGTCCTGGGTTCCTCCCTCCCCACGGTATTGGCTTTAGTGTGGGCTTTGTGGGGAGGGGGAGGAACGAGGGAAAGGGAGAGGGGTTTAATGTTTTAATGTTAATTTCCTGAATGCAAGGACCAAATCTGTCTCGTGTGGTGTGTCCTCGGAGACAGAAAAACAGGTAGAAAAATCATGGACCGTTGGATGGCTAAATGGATAGATAGACGGATGGGTAGATGGACAAGTGGATTAACAGCTAGCTAGATGATAGTTGAGTGATGAGTGATGGATGGATCCACTGATGAAAGGATGGCTAGATTGTAAATGGATGGGTCTATTAATAAATATGAGGATGAATGACAGATGAATGGAGAGATGGATGAATATGAATTGAAAGGTAGGTAGATGATGAGCAGATTGATAAATGGTTGGATAGAGGGATGGATGGATAAATGATTGATAGATAATGGATGGATAGACTAATAATGGATGACAGAATGATGGATGACTAGATGGATGATGGATGGATGGAATATTATGGATGGATGGATGGATGGATGGATGGATGGATGTGTGGTGGGTTGATGAATGGTTGGTGGATGGATGGATGGATGGATGGATGGGTGGGTGGGTGGGTAGTAGATGGATGGATGGATTATGGATGGGTAGATGAAGGATGGATGAATGGATAGATGGATGGATGGATGGATGGATGGATAACTCATTGTATTTGTAAGTGTGAGGATGAATTGATGGATGAATAAAAAGTGGATGAATAGATAGGTGGGTGGGTGGATGCAAGCATGCATGGATGCAAGAATTGGTGGATGGATGGAGGGAGGGATGGATGGATGGATGGATGGATGGATGGATGGAGTGATGGGTGAATGGATAGATAGTCTATTAATCAAGCTGCCATGATGGTTGCCTTATTCAGTCTTGAAAATCTAGTTAGACAAATTTCTCTGCCCCCCTGACCCCCTCTTCCTTACTTTAGAGACCTTCACACTCCCTTCTCTTGACCCTGCCAGTATCAGTCAAGGGTTCAGAGATTGAAGCAGACATGAGTGGTCCCCAGCCTTTGGAAGAGGTGAGTAATGTGTAGGTTTAGAGAGAGAGGGGTGGGAGCTTCTGGAGAAAGGAGGAAAGAAAGGGTCGATGTTTCCAAGACTGTGGGGGGAGCATGGTAAAAAGAATCATGACCCAAATTCAGAGCTAGAAGATCCCCTGTGAGTGCTCCGATGGATAAGAAGACTCAGGGAAGTCAAGTCAAGGAAGGTCTCTTACATCTGTCTCGGTGACCAAATCCTTGTTGTCATTGTCCCCAATAGCCTGCTTCTGTCCTGAAAAGAAGGTTTGACCCCAGTGTCCTTCTCTAACATGGGATCAGATAGGATCTACTAGCTAATGTATTTAAAAATTCTGAGATCTGCACAAGTGAGAAGATTTCTTTGCAAGGGTAGGGAGTGGCATGCCTGGTTAAGCGAACGCACTGCGGTGCTCAAGGACCTGGGGGAAGCTTCACGAGGGGTGAAGCAGGGCTGCAGGGGTCTCTCTGTCTCTCTCCCTCTCTATCTCGCCCTTCCCTCTTGATTGCTGGCTGTCTCTAGACAATAAATCATAAGGATAATTTAAAAATTAAATAGAGAGAGACTGACTATCTGCCCAGCTCAGCCATGTAGAATATCAAGAACCAAAGTCAAGATCCAGGCTGAGATGGAGTCCTTGCTGACAGTTTAATTTTTTTTTTCCCCTTTGACTTCCTTTTTATTTTTCCCCCAGGGTTATTGCTGGGCCTGGGTGCCTGCACCAGGAATTCACTGCTCCTGGAGGCCTTTTTTTTTTCTTCACTTTTGTTGCCCTTGTTGTTTTATTGTTGTGGTGGTTGTTATTGTTCTTATTGCTATCGTTGTTGTTGGTTAGCACAAAAAGAAATGGAGAGAGGAGGGGAAGACAGAGATGGGGAGAGAAAGACAGACACCTGCAGACCTGCTTCACCGCCTGGGAAGCGACTCCCCTGCAGGTGGGGAGCCGGAGGCTCAAAACGGGATCCTTCTTCTGCCGGTCCTTGCGCTTTGCACCACAGGTGCTTAACCCGCTGCACTACCGCCAGGCGCCCCTCGACAGTTGACTATTCTGATACCCCGAGTTCCCAGGTGAAGTTCCCAGAGCCACTTGCCTGCCACCTGCCACGTACTCTGCTACTTCACTCCCCGTTTTGTTTCCCTCCCGCCCGGTGATTTTTCATTCTTTTGTTTTTTTTCTAGTTTATCGGGGAGTGATCTGGAATGGATCCTACTCCATAGCCACGCCTCCCTGTCCGAAGGGAGACTGTAACTAAGCACTCTGCACCAGACACAGATACCTAAGCCCCTAACTCCTTTGGAATACCTTCCTTGCTTCTTTCTGATTCACCTTCCCTCCCCTGATATGTGTCTCCTCTTGGCCCAGGAAGCGTACGACATGTCGGGGGCCCGCCTGGCCCTGACACTATGCGTCACCAAGGCACGGGAAGGTTCTGAGGCAGACCTGGAAGCCCTGGCTCGGATGTTCAAACAGCTGGAATTTGAGAGCACCGTGGTACGCGACCCCACGGCTCAGGTAGTGTTGCTCCAGTCCCGGGGTCTTCGGGAAGGTCGGGAAGAGGGCTGAACAGAAAGATCGTTTCTGAGAGATCACACCTGAATCTGGATTCTAAAATCTCCCCGCAGCAATTCCAGGAAGAGTTGGAGAAATTCCAGCAAGCCATAGATGCCCGAGAAGACTTTGTCAGCTGTGCTTTTGTGGTGCTCATGGCACACGGGCTGGAAGGTCAACTCAAGGGTGAGGATGACCAGATGGTGAATCTGGAGAACCTCTTCGAGGTGCTGAACAACAAGAATTGCTTGGCGCTGAGGGCCAAGCCCAAGGTGTACATCATACAGGCCTGTCGGGGAGGTAAGGTCAGGGCTTACCTTCCCGCCCCAGTCTGGGCCCAGACCCAGAGCCCCTGCCAGTCCTGCTCTCAAGGCTAACGTTGGGTCTTCTTCTTGCTATCTTTCTATCTGATGGGGGGATGTAGGGGTGTGTGGATGAGTGCATGAATTATGGAGAGATGGATGGATGGATGGATGACTGGATGGGTGGATGGATGAATGGATGGATGGATGACTGGATGGGTGGATGGATGGATGGATGGATGGATGGATGGATGGATGGATGGATGACTGGATGGATGGATGACTGGATGGATGGATGACTGGATGGATGGATGACTGGATGGGTGGATGGATGACTAGATGGATGGGTGACTGGATGGATGGATGGATGGATGGATGGATGGATGGATGGATGGGTGGATGGATGACTGGATGGATGACTGGTTGTTGGATGGGTGACTGGATGGGTGGATGGATGGATGGATGGATGGATGGTTGGGTGGATGGATGACTAGATGGATGGGTGACGATGGATAGATGGATGGATGGATGGATGGATGGATGACTGGATGGATGGATGACTGGATGGATGGATGACTGGATGGATGGATGGATGGATGGATGGATGGATGACTAGATGGATGGGTGACGATGGATGGATGGATGGATGGATGGATGACTGGATGGATGGATGGATGGATGGATGACTAGATGGATAGATGATGAATGGATGACTGGATGGATGGATGGATGGATGACTGGATGATGGATGACTGGATGGATGGGTGACTGGATGGATGGATGGTAGGTAGATGATGTCTGTCTCTCTGGTGTTACAGAACAAAGAGACCTTGGAGAGACAGTAGGAGATGACATTGTTGTGATACTGACAAAAGATGGTCACCAGACCATCCCAACTTACACAGATGCCCTGCACATCTACTCCACCATGGAGGGTATGAACTCCCTGGGTGGCCCAAAGTGGCCATCTGCTCCTCCTTACCCCATGCTGCACCTTCAGGGGCCACCCTTTTCCCATCCCTACCAGAACCCACGTGAACCCCCTTCTTTTTTTTCTTTTTATTAGTTATTTAATATTGATTTACAGAATTACAAGGTAACAGGCATACATCTCTGCACTGTCCCCACCACCAGAGTTCTGTGTCCCCACTCCCTCCATTGGAAGCTACAACAGTTCTCACAAGGTTGCAGATGTGGGTAGACTACAACTCTCTGCCTAGATTTGTCTACATTTGCCCTTTTTTTTTCCTGTGGTCCCATCTTATTTTCCTTTCCAAGTCACACCTACACCTATAACTACATCCAAATATCCCTTCCTCTTTCCTCTTCTCTCTCTGGGTCCTGATGGAGTTGGGGTTCAGAGCCCTCTGGGCATCTTCCCCTGACATTTCTCCCCGTCTGGGAGCCTGGACCCAAATTCTTTATGGGGAGCAGAAGGTGGGAGTTGTGGCTTCTGTCGTTGCTTCTCCGCTGGACATGGGTGTTGGCAGGTGGATCCACACCCCCCATCCTGTTTCTCTCTTTCCCTAGTGAGGTAGAGTGAACCCACTTCTCTGATATCCCTGCAGGGTACATCGCCTACAGACATGACCAGGAGGGCTCCTGCTTCATCCAGACCCTGGTGAAAGTCTTCACGGAGAATACAGGATCCATCCTGGAGCTTCTGACTGAGGTGAATTGGGGCAAGGAAACGGAAATGCCTCCTCTCTCCCAGACTGGGCTGGGGCCCAGCAGAGTGGGTGGAATCTCTTCCCAATGTTAATGCAAGTCCCCCCCCCATCCTGGCCGCCAACCCCAGATCTGACCCAGGACCTCACATAACATTCCCCAACAAGAACTTCCCTCATACAAGGAATTCCAGAGCTGATCCATCACAGGAAATTCCAAACTCATCCAGTGTGGGATCACTTAGATGGCATGAAGGTGTGCTCCATGTAAATATGATCCCTGGAGCTGAATTAATGCTGGGACACATTTTTCTTTTAATTGTTATTATTAGATAAGACAGAGAGAAATTGGAAGTCAGGCAGCAGCACAGTGGGTTAAGCGCATGTGGCACCAAGCTCAAGGACAGGCATAAGGATCCCGGTTCGAGCCTGGGCCCCCCACCTGCAGGGGAGTTGCTTCCCAGGCAGTGAAGCAGGTCTGCAGGTGTCTGTCTTTCTCTCCCCATCTCTGTCTTCCCCTCCTCTCTCCATTTCTCTCTGTCCTATCCAACAACAACAACATCAAGAACAACAATAATAACTACAACAATAAAGCAACAAGGGCAACGAAAGGGAAAATAAATAAATATTTTTTTAAAATACAGAGAGAAATGGAGAGAGGAGGGCCTGGGTGGTGGTGCCCCTGGTTGAGCGCACATGTTACCATGTGCAAGGACCCAGGTTCAAGCCCCTGGTCTCCACCTGCAGGAGGAAAGCTTTGTGAGTGATGAAGCAGGGCTGCAGGTGTCTCTCTGTCTCTCTCCCTCTCTATCTTCCCCTTCCCTCTCAATTTCTGGCTGTCTCTATCCAATAAATAAATAAAGATATTTTTAATTGAAAAAAGAAATTGGGGGGGGCGGGTGGTGGCCAACTTAGCTAAGAGCACATAGTGCAAAGCACAAGGACTCACCCAAGGATCCCGGTTCGAGCCCCCGGCTCCCCACCTGCAGGGGAGTCGCTTCCCAGGCGGTGAAGCAGGTCTGCAGGTGTCTCTCCCCCTCTCTGTCTTCCCCTCCTCTCTCCATGTCTCTCTGTCCTAGCCAATAAAATGGAGGAGGGGAATGGCTTCTGGGAGCAGTGGATTCGTAGTGCTGGCACCAAGCCCCAGTGATAACCCTGGAAGCAAAAAAAAAAAAAACTTGCTAATATGTACACTTAACCCGGAGTGCCACCACCCGGCCCCCTGGGCACATTTTTCTTATTCTGATGATTATGCAATTAAAAAAAGAAAAATCCACTGATTTTTTTTTCCTAAGAGAAAATGACATCAATGCCAAGGATTGAACCCAGGTCCTGGGCCCCACCAGGTATACAAATCTCAGACACCAACCTGCTGGGATCTCTCCCTGATGGAGGCTGCGTGATGGTGGGCGGACATCTACAAGAAAAAACAAACCATCACTCCCTCTTGAGGCCCGGAGAGCAGACCGCCTGGTTACATTCTGCGATGCTCCCTCTGTGGAAGCCCACTAGAGCGGCCCCGGGGCCCAGTCCTGACCTGTCCCCCCCTTCAAATACAGGTGACCCGGCAGATGGCAGATGCTGAGTTGCTTCAAGAAGGAAAAGCGAGGAAAGTAAACCCCGAAATCCAAAGCACCCTTCGGAAAAAGCTCTACCTGTAACAGAAGCAAAGAAGGACTCTCTGGTTCCCTCTCTCCTCTCCCTCTCTCTGTCTCTCTCCTCTCCCTCTCTCTGTCTCTCTCTCTGTCTGTCTGTCTCTCTCTCTCTCTCTCACCTATGAATACTGACAAGCATCATTCATTGTGTCCCCCACATTTTCTCTTCCCAAAAGAAGGCACCTCTGTCATCACATCCCAAGTAGGGCTTCTCCCTCAGTCGGGACTTTTAACTTGTGGCCTGTTGAAACTGACTCGAAAGCATGACAGTTAACTTCCTTCGTCACTTCTTCTACAAAAGAGGCCATTCATTCAGTGATAGCACTCTCTACTCTATACTCAACCCATTTAAGGATGGGTGGATTCATGGATGGATGGATGATGGATGGATGGATGGATGGATGGATGGATGGATGGATGGATGGATGGATGGATTCATAGATTCATGGATGGATGGATTCATGAATGGATGGATGGATGGATGGGTGGATTCATGGATGGATGGATGGATGGATGGATGGATGGATGGATTCATAGATTCATGGATGGATGGATTCATGGATGGATGGATGATGGATGGATGGATGGATTCATAGATTCATGGATGGATGGATTCATGGATTCATGGATGGATGAATTCATGGATGGATTCATGGATTCATGGATGGATGAATTCATGGATGGATTCATGCATTCATGGATGCATGGATAGATGGATAGATGGATGGTTTCATGGATGGATGGATTCATGAATGGATGGATGGATGGATGGATGGATGGACCACTTAAAAATCTGTCCCGTCTATAAGTCTTAATCTGCCTAGAATATCCAAAAAGACATCATGACACTTCATTGTGTGGACACCAAGTTCAGCCTCCACTCTCCCTCCTCTCATGCCCTTACAGCTCCAATGCCTACCAACCAGCGACTGAACTCATCCACCATCTCCCTCACCGTGAACTCACCCTTGCAGTAAGACAGGTGCCTTCTCGTTCTAACCCTCGCCTCTAAAGCCTATGCTGTCACTACTTTCCTCTAAGCGGAAGCATCCTGTCCCCACCCCACACACACACACCTATGAACCTCTCTACCTCTCACCCCACCTATTCCAGGAAACCATTCCTACTCTGCTCTCTAGTTGATGCCATGCTCTCGCTGAGGAGACCATGGCTCCAATGTCTTGAGGATGGAGAACAAGTCTTTTGATCAACGTTCAATAAACAACTGTCAAATTAAAAAAAAGAAAGAAAATGTTGAAATCTTTATTCTGGGCCTCAGCCTCAAGGGGAGTGTGAAAGTCCTGAGGGACTTTGTTCCTTTCCACCCCAGAAACCATTCTGCCGCATCTCTACGTCTGTCATTGGTCGTCGGGACCTTTAGCCCAACTCTGGCATCAAAAGCAAGTGTTGGGAATCATTTGTCTTTTTTAAAAAATATTTTATTTATTAATTAATGAGAGGGATAGAGGGAGAGAGAACCAGACATCACTCCGGTACTTGTGCTGCCAGGAATCAAACTTAAGACCTTATGCTTGAGAGTCCAGTGCTTTATCCACTGTGCCACCTCCCAGACCACTGTCTTTTTTCTTTTCTTTTTTTTTCTTTCTTTTCCTTTTTTTTTTTTTAGGGAGCAGTCAAAACTGTCCAAGCTGAAAATTTTATAAATATAAAATGCCTTAGTAATTGATAAAGTTGCATACCCCGTCTTCCATACCTGGTGCCTTTGTATTTTCCACGTGTCAGCTCTAGAATCTTCTCTGGGAGACATTCAGACTCAAAGTTGTGACTCTTCAGACACACAAGGGAACGTGGAGAGCCCACCTCCCCACCCCAGTTACTGGGTGGGTCACCATTATTTCACAAGTGTGGCTCCTCTGAGAGCCCGAGGAAGATGTGACTAATCTACCTCACCTTCCTGCCTACTGAAATTGGGCAGAGTCCCAGAAACCTCAACCCTTGGAGCACTCCTGCGAACACAGACACACTGTCCCTGATCCAGCTGAACCTCTCTGTTGGGGAGTGAGGGACTGGTTTAAGGTCACTGAGTTCTGAAGCTGCAGATTCATAGGTCTGAACCCAATGGTGTGAAAATAGTCATGGCGGATAATTGGGATGGTGTCGGTGGGAATCATGGAGCAAGAGTCTGAGGCGGGGTAGACCAGATAGACGAAGTGGATTGGTGCCATCCACCTGAGACCTTTACACCCATCTATGAACGAGCCTGTACCACCGACATCCAATGACTCTAGAATCTTCAGTCTCAGGGTTCAGAGAACTTTGACCCACTCGCCAAGTCTACTCTGTCACTTGGTTTTAGGACAAAAACTTTATTGTCACGCAGTCATGCTCACTTCTTCCTTTTTTCTTTTCTTTTCTTTCTTCCTTTAGTGGGGGGGTGGGGTGAGGGAATGGGTTGTCCTGCACGGTAAAATACAGTCGTTGGTACATGAGTAACATTTCTCAGTCTTCCACATAACACTCTAACCGCCCCCACCTAGGTCCTCCTCCGCCATCATGCTCCAAGACGTGTACACTCCTGCCCCCACCCCAGGGGCCCTCACTTTGGTGCGATCCACCAGGCCCAGTCCACATTCTACTTGGTGTCTCCCCTTCTGTTCTGATTTCTCCACTTCTGTCCATGAGTGAGATCAGCCCATCTGCATCCTTGTCTTTCTCTTTCAAGCTCCATCCAGGAGGAGGGGAAGAAGGTGACTTCATCCTTCTTTTATTTTTCCTGATTGTTTTATCAGGGCGATTAATGGTTCACAGTCAACAGTAAATACTTACTGGTACAAATGTGACATGTCTCAGTTTTCTGCAAAACACTCTCCAGCCCCCCAACCTATGTCCTCTTCCAACATCATGTGCCAGGACCAGAAAACCTCCCCCACCCCAGGAGAGAGGGGGAGGAAAAGGGAGGGAGGGAGGGAGGGAGGGAGGGAGGAGAGAGAGGGGGGAGGAGGAGGGAGCACTCCCTTACTTTGGTACAATCCAGTCCAAGTTCTGCTTTGTGTTTCCCCTTCTGTTCTTATTTTCCAACTTTCTGTCCATGCATGTCATCCCAGACTCCGCTTTCTCTTTCCAGCTAATCTCACTCAGCACCACTGCTCAAAGCTCCATCTAAGAGCAAGTGAAGAAGGTGACTTCACCACTTTTTAATTTTTTTTAATTTATTTATTTTGAAGAGAGAGAGAGAGAGAGAAATCAAGAATGAAAGAAGAGATAGAAAGGGAGGGAGACGGGTTGGGTGGTAGCGCAGTGAGTTTAGCACACATGGCACAAAGCACAAGGACCGGCATAGGATCCCGGTTCGAGCCCCCGGCTCCCCACCTGCAGGGGAGTCGCTTCCCAGGCGGTGAAGCAGATCTGCAGGTGGTCTGTCTTTCTCTCCCCCTCTCTGTCTTCCCCTCCTCTCTCCAATCCAACAACAACGACATCAACAACGCAACAATAATAATAACTACAACAATAAAACAACAAGGCAACAAAAGGGAATAAATAAGTAATTTTTTAAATTTAAACAAAAAGGAGACGGCAGGACCATAGAAAAAATGAGCAAATATATATAACTATAGATGATATTTATAGAAACAATAGTCAACCCATGTCTTCACCTTAGGAGACACTGTAGTTTCCAGTGCAGGGAATCAAGATACAGAACTCTGGAGGTGGGAACAGTCCAGAGTGGGACCCCTGTGATCTCATAATCTTGTAAATCAATATTAAACCACTAATCATATTTTTAATATTTATTTACTTATTTATCCCCTTTTGTTGCCCTTGTCATTTTATTGTTGTAGTTATTATTGTTGTTGTTGATGTTGTTGTTGGACAGGACAGAGAGAAATGGTGAGAGCAAGGGAAGACAGAGAAGGGGAGAGAAAGACAGACACCTGCAGACCTGCTTCACCGCCTGGGAAGCGACTCCCCTGCAGGTGGGGAGCCGGGGGCTCGAACCGGGATCCTTCAGCCGGTCCTTGCGCTTTGCGCCACCTGCGCTTAACCCACTGTGCCGACTCCCCCACTAATCATATTTTTAAAAGAGAAAAGAAACAGGATGAATAGTCGACTTGGCAAAAGGAAGTCCCAAAAGAAACATTCTTCCTATTTCAAAATAAATAAAATATGAGGTTGGGTGATGGCGCACCTGGTTGAGTGCACATGTTACAACGCTCAAAGACCTGGGTTCAAGTCCCCGATTCCCACCTGCAGGGAGAAAGTTTTGCAGTGGTGAAGCAGGGCTGCAGGGGTCTCTCTTTCTGTCTCTCCTCTGTCTCCCCCTTCCCTCTCAGTGTCTGGCTGTCTCTATCCAACAAAGATAATTTAAAGAATTAGAAAAATAAATAAAATAAAATGAAAACTTTCAAGTAAATAAATAAATAATAAAGGAGAAAAAATGCTTTAAAACACTAGTTTAACATTCATTTTTTAAAATGAAAAAAAAACTCTGCATTCTTTTCACAGCTTTTCTCTGCACTCCAGACACACTGCTCTTATATCCGTCTTTTTTTTTAATTTTTATTTATAAAAGGGAGACACTGACAATAACCATAGGATAAGAGGGGAACAACTCCACACAGTTCCCACCACCAGAACTCCGTATCCCACCCCCTCCCCTGATAGCTTTCCTATTCTCTATCCCTCTGGGAGTATGGACCCAGGGTCATTGTGGGGAGCAGAAGGTGGAAGGTCTGGCTTCTGTAATTGCTTCCCCGCTGAACATGGGTGTTGACAAGTGGATCCATACTCCCAGCCTGCCTCTCTCTTTCCCTAGTGGGGCAGGGTTCCGAGGAAGCGGAGCTCCAGGACACATGGGTGAGGTCGTCTGCCCAAGGAAGTTGGGTTGGCATCATGGTAGCATCTGGAACCTGCTGGCTGAAAAAAGAGTTAATATATAAAGCCAAAAAAAAAAAAATGTTGACTAATCATGAACCTAAAGGCTGGAGTAGTGCAGATGAAGAGTTGGGGGGGGTCTGTGTTTTGTAGATAGCTAGTAGGCATTTTTTAGTTATATTCCAAATAGCCATACTAGTTTTTTTTCTTTTCTTTTTTTTTTTTTCTTCTTGAGCCTGACATCTGATATGCAGGTGGATCCTAATTATTGTCTGGGGAGATGATGTCATGGTTGGCAGAAGGACCAGAAAGCTGGATCAGGGAAGAGAGTAGCTCCCTAATATGGGAAAGGTGTATAAATATTGTTGACTGTAAACCCCATCGATTTGATGTGATCTGGGGCCCATATTCAGCCTAGGAGCCTGTGTGACCTCTGCATCCTGTAGATCTGAGCTCACATCCTGTGGTCATGAGTAGGAACGTTCCAAGCTGCCCCAATATCAGGACCCATCTTCCTCAGGTGTAGCATAGAGTATGTTGTCCAGCCTCCCTTCGGAGGATGGAACATTCTCTACCGTTGTTGATCCAGGTTGAGGGCAAGGTCCTATGGAAGCCCGCAAAAGGGTCTATTGTGTTGTTCCTGATAGAGATGACCGGTAACAGTGGAGAGAGGGATTTATTCAAAGTCTAGGCCCATCGTGTCTGTGTGGGAGTCTCAGGACTCCCCAACTAGGGCCCCAGCTGGTGGGGTGGTCTTCATCTCCATCCGTTCCCCCATGTCTGTGAGAGTCCGTTCATATCTTCTGTGCTCTACCTGACACTCAAGCTCTCTTGTGTTTCAAATAAAAAAATTCTCCGTCCTCTCATGACCTCTGATGAACCTTGAATGTAAGCCTCCCTGCGTAAACAGGAGGTTGGAAGCACCGAGGTGATGACTGGGCTTGTTTCCGTGTCCCAGATACAGCCCTGATTACCACAAGGCGTCGTGTGAATGGATGATAAGGAAGAGGTGATCTACAGAAGCATGGTCCTCCTCTTTCGACATTAGAACACAATGCAATTTCTGAGACTTGTGGAGAGATTGGCCAATCACACCTTTTGACAGATGCCACAATTAGAAGAATCAGATGTATGTCAGTAGAGACATGTTTTTGGTTTGTTTCTTTGTTTGTTTGTTATTTACTGAATAGAGACAGAGAGAATTTGCCCTTTTTTCCCATCTTTTTATTTACTCACTATTGGGTACAGACAGAGATAGAGATAGAGATAGAGGGAAAGAGACAGAGAGAGACCTGCATTCCTGCTGCACCACTCATGAAGCTTTTTCCCTGCAGGTGGGGATCAGGGGATTGAACCCGGGTCCTTGCTCACTGTAATGTGAGCGTTTAATCAGGTGTGCCACCACCTGTCCCTGAGACAGAATTTGAGAAGGAAGGGAGAGAGAAGGGGGGAAGAGAGAGAAAGACACCTGTAGCACTGCTTCACCACTCCTGCATTGCAGGTGGGGACCGAAGGACTCGATCCCGGGTCCTTGCACAGCGTGACATGTGCGTTCAACCAGGTGCATCACCACCTGGCCCTGGGAAGCTTTTTTTAAAAAAATATTTATTTATTCCCTTTTGTTGCCCTTGCTGTTTTAGTTACTATTGTTGCTGTTATTGATGTCATTGTTGTTGGATAAGACAGAGACAAATGGAGAGAGGAGGGGAAGACAGAGAGGGGGAGAGAAAGACACCTGCAGACCTGCTTCACCACCTGTGAAGCAACTCCCCTGCAGGTGGGGAGCCGGGGGCTCGAACCAAGATCCCTATGATGGTCCATTAACGCTTTGCTCCACATGCACTTAACCCGCTACGCTTCCGCCCAACTCCCTGGGAAGCATGGTTTTAACCCTCTCACACCTGCAGCCTGGGAGTGTTGGACTCTGGCAGGTTGGGTTCATTCTGACCCCTCAGACAGATTCTGGGATAATTATCGTTCCCATGAATGATGGCACAGAGTAGGGTGAGTTCCAGGTGGTTAAACAGAGGCAATGGCCCTCCCATACAAGCCGCAGAATTTGAAGGTGTCTGCAAAACCCAGAGGCCCACCGTGGCATTTCTCCTCCACCACATGCCTCTCCCACTGACAGGCTCCTACACTGCGGCTTCTTTGCGAGCTGCTCACAAGCTGTGCTGTCTGCTTATCGGCATCTTTCTTTAATAGGTAGATAGATGACAGACAGACAGATAGATAGATAGATGACAGACAGATAGATAGGTAGACAGACAGATAGATGATTGCTAGGTAGATGGTAGATAGATAGATAGATAGATAGATAGACAGACAGATAATAGCTGGATAACTGATAGATAGATTATAGATATATAGACATATAGATAGATAGACAGATAGATGATAGAATATGTTAGATAGATATATGATATTATATAGATATAATAGATATCATATGATAGAAGATAGATAAATAGATAGATAGACGATATATAGATGATTGCTAGGTAGGTGGTAGACAGATAGATGATAGATGGATAATAAATTGATTGGTACACAGACAGATGATTGCTAGATAGATGATAGGTAGATAGATGACAGATGACAGATGATAGATAGATAGATAGATAGATAGATAGATAGATAGATAGATAGAGTAGAGGGAACTAAGAGAGAAGGAGAGACAGAGACAGGGACAGGGACAGAGAGACACCTGAAGCCTTGTCACTCATGAGGCCTCCCCCTGCAGATGGGGATCAGGGGCTTGAACTCAGGTCCTTGTGCATTATAGCAGGTGCACGCAGCTGGGTGCACTACACCCCAGGGCCCCTCCTTTTTAAAACATGTATTTACTCATTTCTGTGAGAAAATGAGAGAGAGAGAGATTGAGAGAGGAGGGCCTTGCTCAGCTGTGGCATCAGGAATCGAACTTGAGGCTTCACATATACAGATATTCACCTTCAGATGCCTTTTGTCCGGGCTGGGGAGACAGCACAGTGACTGTGCAACACCCCCCACACACACACCCCACTTCCTGCCCGAGGCTCTGAGGCCCCAGGTTCCATCCCCAGCACCACCATCAGTCAGAGCTGAGCAGAGCTCTACTTTTACTTATTGATATGTTTATTTATTTTTAAATTCAAAAACCACTTCTTCAATAAAGGGGTATTGGGATTGGAAAATATATACATTTACTATATTGTGTTGCTGGAGAAGTCATGATGCCTTTTTGCAAAGAAAACCAAAAAAAAAAAGTTATGAGTTTTCTGACAACTGTGTGTGTGTGTGTGTACTGCAGATATATATATAGAGAGAGAGATAGGTAAAAGATAATCATATAGATATTCTTTGCATAATATTTATAGAGAGAGATACATAGATAGGATGACAAATAGAAGGTGAAGAGGTAGATAGCATAATGAGTACGCAAAGAGACTCTCCAGCCTGAGGCTGTGAAGTCCCAGGTATAATCCCTAACACCACCAACAGCCAGAGATGATCAATGCTCTGGTTAAAAAAAAAAAATGGGCCAGGTGGTGGCACACCTGGCTGAGTGCACATGTTATAATGACCAAGGACCCAGGTTCTAGTCCCCGGTCCCCACTGCAGGAAGAAAGCTTTGCAAGTGGCGAAGCAGGTATCTCTCTTTCTCTCTCCCTCTCTATCACACCCTCCCCTCCTGGTCTGACATTGTCATAGACGTTGACGTGGACATGGACACAGATATAGACATTGACATGGACATGGACACAGACATGAACATGAACGCTGACACAGACATTGATATTGACATAGATATTGATAGAAACATTGACATTGATATAGACATGGACATGGACATGAACACTGACACAGACACTGATATTGACATAGATATTGATAGAGACATTGGCATTGATATAGACATGGACATAGACATGAACATGAACACAGACATTGATATTGACATAGATATTGATAGAGACATTGACATTGATATAGACATGGACATTGACATGGACATGAACACTGACACAGACACTGATATTGACATAGATATTGATAAAGACATTGACATTGATATAGACATGGACATTGACATGGACATGGACACAGACATGAACATGAACGCTGACACAGACATTGATATTGACATAGATATTGATAGAGACATTGACATTGATATAGACATGGACATGGACATGGACACTGACATGAACATGAACGTTGACACAGACACTAATATTGACATAGATATTGATAGAGACATTGACATTGATATAGACATGGACATGGACACTGACATGAACATGAACGTTGACACAGACACTAATATTGACATAGATATTGATAAAGACATTGACATTGATATAGACATAGACATTGATATAGACATAGACATGGACATGGACACTGATATGAACATGAACACAGACACTAATATTGACATAGATATTGATAGAGACATTGACATTGATATAGACATGGACACTGACATGAACATGAACACTGACACAGACACTAATATTGACATAGATATTGGTAGAGACATTGACATTGATATAGACATGGACATTGACATGGACACTGACACGAACATGAACACAGACATTGATATTGACAAGATATTGATAAAGACATTGACATTGATATAGACATGGACATTGACATGAACATGAACACTGACACAGATATTGATATTGACATAGATATTGATAGAGACATTGGCATTGATATAGACATGGACATGGACATGGGCACTGACATGAACGTGAACACTGACACAGACACTGATATTGACATAGATATTGATAAAGACATTGACATTGATAAAGACATGGACATGGACATTGACATGAACATGAACACTGACACAGATATTGATATTGACATAGATATTGATAGAGACATTGACATTGATATAGACATGGACATTGGCATGGGCACTGACATAAACGTGAACACTGACACAGACATTGATAATGACATAGATATTGATAGAGACATTGACATTGATATAGACATAGACATGGACATGGGCACTGACATGAACGTGAACCCTGACACAGACATTGATAATGACATAGATATTGATAGAGACACTGACATTGATATAGACATGGACATGGACATGGACATGTTCTTTGCAGCGTAGGAAGAGAAAGCAAGGATTCACCAGCAGAAAAGTCAAGGAGACAGTTTTCAGCTCAACATGAGGCAAAACCTTCAAGACCTGTAAATACACACACACACACACACACACACACACACACACACACACACACTGAAAACTCCCAGCTCTTGAGTTCTCGAGACTCTACCTCCAAGAGCTCACCGACAGCACCCTGCAAATGTTCCACTTAAAAATGCCCATCACACAGACAAGGAAGAGCGACTTGAACTACTACAAAGAAAGCAAACCCTCTCACCCCACAGGGATTTCTTAAAAGCCTAGCACTCCAGCCAGGAGTTTTATGAGCAAGTAGTTAATACTAAAGCGGACTGGTATAAATCCTTACCGCCTGGAGCAAACTCTGGCTATAAAAACATGTTCCTTTTGTCCTTGGTGTTTCCCTATGTGCACCTGTGCTCATAGCAGCACCACGTGTAACAGCCAAAACCTGGAAGTCACCCAGGTGTCCAACCACAGGTGAGCGGCTGAGAAAGCTGTGGTTTAGATACACCATGGAATACACTCAGCTGTGAAGAAAGATGAAGTCACCTTCTTTACCTCCTCTTGGAGGGAACTGGAAGGCATCCTGGGAAGTGAGATCAGCCAGAAAGAGAAGGATGGAGATGGGATGATCTCACTCATGGGCAGAAGTGGAGAAATCAGAACAGAAGTGGAAACACCAAGCAGAACTTGGACTGAGTTTGGTGTCTTGCACCAAAGCAAAGGATTCTGGGAGGTAGGTAGGGTGGGGGTTTCCAGGTCCTGGATCATCATGGTGGAGGAGGACCTAGGCTGAGGGAAGGAGAATGTTTTGCAGAAAACACTTTGCACATGATCAATAACTGTATTTACTGTAGATCATTAATCTCTCCCAATTAAAAATAATGGATATAGCAGGGCACCAAAGTAAAAACCCTGGGTGGAGGGCAAGGGTGGATGTTTAGCTTCATGGGGTCGGGGGGGACGGGATGGGACACAGTCTTTTGGTGGTGGGAATGGTGTTTATGTACACTGCTATTGATTTGTAGTCCTATAAATCACTAAGTAATATGAGAGGGGAAAAACTGATTGAATGCCTCAAACTTTTGTTTTTAAATATTTATTTATTGATTCCCTTTTGTTGCCCTTGTTGTTTTATTGTTGTAGTTATTATTGTTGTTGTCGTTGTTGGATAGAACAGAGAGAAATGGAGAGAGGAGGGGAAGACAGAGAGGAGGAGAGAAAGACAGACACCTGCAGACCTGCTTCACCGCCTGGGAAGCTACTCCCCTGCAGGTGGGGAGCCGGGGTTCGAACCGGGGTCCTTATGCCGGTCCTTGTGCTTTGCGCCACCTGCGCTTTTAACCTGCTGCGCTACAGCCCGACTCCCTGCCTCAAACTTTTTTTTTAATTTTTTTTAATATTTATTTTATTTATCTTTTCCCTTTTGTTGCCCTTGTTGTTTTATTGTTGTAGATATTATTGTTATTGTTGTTGTTGGATAGGACAGAGAGAAATGGAGAGAGGGAGGGGAAGACAGAGAGGAGGAGAGAAAGATAGACACCTGCAGACCTGCTTCACCGCCTGGGAAGAGACTCCCCTGCAGGTGGGGAGCCGGGGTTCGAACCGGGATCCTTATGCCGGTCTTTGTGCTTTGCGTCACCTGCGCTTAGCCCACTGTGCTACAGCCCGACTCCCTACCTCAAACTTTTTAAAGCACAGAATCTTTTTAATATATAGGCAGAGTCTTTGATATGTTGACTCTCTTAAAAGCTTATTTCAGGGAGAACAGAAGCAACCGGTGGCACAGCTGTATACAAACAGCGTCAAAGGACATGAAATATGGTGATTGTGTGTAGGATACAGCAAATCCTAACAAAGGGATTTTTCAGAGTTAACCCAATTGCCAAACAACGTGATTATTGCAATAACTATCTATTATCTCCTTAAATCCTAAGACAACAGGAATCTCCTGCTTCCTCTATAGAACCTATGTTTCTCCCATTCCTGGAACCTCTGGGGTGGGGCTCACTCTCCTGCATGCTTCTCTCAATTCATACCAAATGATATATCGCATCCACCGATCCCAACCTAATCAATGCAAAGAGTACCACCTCAGCATGCTTCACCTCAGACTGTGTACAGAGACGTCAGGCATGGAATGTCAACCCTTCACCCTCATTACTCGGGTGAGACCTTTCCTTTCATAGGATTCTCAGATTCCATTCCAGGAGGTTCACTTCCTAACAAAGTCCCAAAACCTAGATATAGACCAGGTCCCGTGAGATAGGGCATATGTTCACAGGTATAAATAAATTATAAATTTAATTTATAATTTTGCCCATAAATTAGGGCAAAATATAGACCTGAAAGCAAAAATACACAATAGTCTGCAGTGAGTCAGTATGAAGTTCGTAATGAAATAGTGTCTACTTAGACTTAGATACCCTCCTCACCTACTTCCTATGACAGTTCTCTCACTCACTCCAAAGCTAACCTTATCAAAGCAAGGACTGCAAAAGCTGAAATAGGGCAAGAGACTGGCAGACTTTAATGATGACTCTTTAGTCACTATCAGGCCATCCCATCAGCTGGGGCCCTAGTCGGGGAGTCCTGAGATTCCCAAACAGACTTGATGGGCCTAGACTTCAAATAAATCCCTCTCTCCATTGTTACCAGCCATCTCTATCAGGAACAACAAAATCGACCCCTCTGTGGGCCCCATAGGACCTTGCCCCCAACTTGGATCAACAATGGTAGAGAATGTTCCATCCTCTGAAGGGAGGCTGGACAACATACTCTGTGCTGCACCTGAGGAAGATGGGTCAATACTGGGGCAGCGTGGAATGTTCCTACTCATGACCACAGAGTGTGAGCTCAGATCTACAGGGATGCAGAGGTCACACAGGCTCCTAAGCTGAATATGGGCCCCAGATCACATCAAATCGGTGGGGTTTGCAGTCAACAATATTTATACAGCTTTCCCATATTTGGGAGCTACTCTCTTCCCTGATCCAGATTTCTGGTCCTTTTCCCAGCCATGACACCATCTCCCTGGACAATAACTTTAGGATCCACCTGCATATCAGATTTCAGGCCCAGGCAAAAGAAAAGAAAACACTAATATAGCTACAGGCCCTTTGAAATACAATTAAAATATGCCTACTAGCTATCTGCAGAATGGAGAAATGGAGGACCCCCCCCCAACACTTCATCTGCACTATTCCAGCCTTTAGGTCCATGGTTGGCCAACAATTTGTTTGGCTTTGTATGTTAACTCTCTTTTCAGCCACCAGGTTCCAGATGCCAGCATGATGCCAACCTGACTTCACCGGACAGACAACCCCACCCATGTGTCCTGGAGCTCCACTTCCCCAGAGCCCTGCCCCACTAGGGAAAGAGAGAGACAGGCTAGGAGTATGGATCCACCTGTCAATGTCCATGTTCAGCGGGGAAGCAATTACAGAAGCCAGACCTTCCACCTTCTGCATCCCACAATGCCCCTGGGTCCATGCTCCCAGAGGGATAGAGAACAGGAAAGCTATCAGGGGAGGGGATGGGATATGGAGATCTGGTGGTGGGAACTGTGTGGAGTTGTAGCACTCTTATCCTATGGTGATTGTCAGTGTTTCATTTTTATAAATAAAAAAATTTTTTAAATAAATAACTTAACCACAAAAAAATAAAAATAAAAATAATGGAAAGGAAAAAAAGCGTTTCCTTGCTCTGGTCTCTTCCTTTCATTTGGACCCTAGAGGCTTAAGTCAACAGAGAAGAAGAATGTGAAGCTTTGGCCCAATTCTGTCCGGAATTTGCGACCCACAGACCAAGTGAATAGTGGAAATGTTTTATGTCCTCCTGGTCAGAGTAGAAAGTATGAAGTTTAAGGCAGAGAGAGGCCAAGTGGCGTGACACCTCTGGTTAAGTGTACATGTTACCACGTACAAGAACCCAGGTTCAAGCCTGTGGTCCCCACCTGCAGAGGGAACACTTCACAAACAGGAGAGTAGGCTGCAGGTGTCTCTCTGTCTCTCTCCTTCTCTTTCCTCTTCCCTTGTTTAAAATAAAACAAACAGGGAGTCAGGCTGTAGCGCAGCGGGTTAAGCGCAGGTGGCACAAAGCGCAGGGACCGGCGTAAGGATCCCAGTTCGAGCCCCCGGCTCCCCACCTGCAGGGGAGTCACCTCACAGGCAGTGAAGCAGGTCTGCAGGTGTCTGTCTTTCTCTCCCCCTCTCTGTCTTCCCCTCCTCTCTCCATTTCTCTCTGTCCTATCCAACAATGATGGCATCAATAACAACAACGTTAAACAACAAGGGCAAAAAAAGGAAAAATAAATAAATAAATAAATAAATATTTTAAAAGTTTTTTTAAAAAAGAAGAATCATAGAGACACAGACCTTTGGTGATGGGTGTGGTGTGACGTCTACCCTGTCCCCTTACAATCCTGCAGACCAATCTTATTCACAATCACCAATGACTTGTGGAACACATCAATCTATTTAAATAAATGCATTGAGAGCAAACTTAAATACAAAGCACCGTATCTAATCTCTTGATCAACTAATCCATATTTTTACCCTGCACTGACTTGGCATGTTAGTCAAATGTTTAGTACTCCATTGGTTAAGCAATAGATAAAGATCTGTTGAACAATTACAGAAGCCAGAATTTCCACCTTCTATTCCCCATAAAGAATTCTGGTCCACACTCCCAGAGGGATAAAGAACAGGGAAGTTTGGGAGTTGGGCGGTAGCCCAGCCAGTTAATAACTACAACAATAAAACAACAAGGGCAACAAAAGGGAAAATTAAATAAATAAATAAATAATTTTTTTTTAGAAAAAATAATAGGGAAGCTTCCAGTGGAGGGGAGGGGACAGGGAACTCTGGTGGTGGGAACTGTGTGAATTTGTACCCCTGTGATCTCACAATCTTGTTCATCATTATTAAATCACTAACAAAATTTTTAAAAACTTTTATTGAACAACAACAACAACAAAAAATTAAACCGCACAGACACAACACCAGAGGTCCATCCCAGGGACTGGCTGGCTTTGTACGATGAGGTGTACAGGTATGCCTCCTGCCGAAAACTCAAGGAACAACCTTGCTCAGGGCTGTCTTAGTTTCCAAAATGGCTGCCATCTTGTTCAGAGCTGTTTCGATCTCCAATAAGTTTGACATTTTTCCCAGAGATGTTTTTGGTTGTTCTTGTTGGGGGTTTTTTGTTGTTGTTTGTTTGTTTTGTTGTTGTTTTAATATCATATTCTGTGTATTTCTATTTATTTGTTTTGTTTTTTCTGCTAATTTTTTATCAGTGATTTAATAATGCTGAACAAGATTCTAAGATCACAGGGGAACAATCCCACACAGCTCCCACCACCAGAGTTCCATCCTCTCCATTGGAAGCTTCCCTGTTCTTTATCCCTCTGGGAGCATGGAACAATTTTTTTTATTTATTTTTCCCTTTTGTTGCCCTTGTTGTTTTTTATTGTTGTTGTAGTTATTGTTGTTGTTATTGATGTCGTCATTGTTGGATAGGACAGAGAGACATGGAGAGAGGAGGGGAAGACAGAGAGGGGGAGAGAAAGACAGACACCTGCAGACCTGCTGCACCACCTGTGAAGCGTCTCCCCTGCAGGTGGGGAGCCGGGGGCTCGAACCTGGATCCTTCCTCCTGTCCTTGCACTTTGCGCCACGTGCGTTTAACCCGCTGCGCTACCGCTCGACTTTCCAGAGAGATTTTTATTTCCGATAAGGTCAACATCTCCCTCAGAGCTGCTCCTGTTTCCAATATGACCACCGTCTGGCTCAGTGAAGTTCTCGTTTGCAAGATGGCCCACATGTGAGTTAGAGTCAAGCGTCCAGCAACAGAAAAGTGGTCCTGGGACCTTCTGCTGCAAGGAAGCAAGGAATGAAGAAGGTGAGTAGAAAGAGTTAGCAGGGACGTGAGGGAGAAGGAACATTTCTGCACTGCTGGTGGGGATGTAAAGTAGGCCAGTCTCTGTGAAAGACACCCTGGAGATTTCTCAGAACACTAGAAATGCACCTGCCCCGTGATTCAACAACTCCTCTCCTGGGGAGAGACACTAAGGAACCCAACACACCCATCCAAAGAGATGTGTGTGCACCTGTGTGCATAGCAGCACAGTTTGTAACAGGCAACACCTGGGAGCAACCCAGGTGCCCAACAACAGATGAGGGGCTGAGCAAGTCATGGTCTATCAAGGAAAGATAGAAACAGGCCGGGGGTGTGGATCCACCTGCCAACACCCATGTCCAGTGGAGAAGCAGTGACAGAAGCCACAACTCCCACCTTCTGCTCTCCATAAAGAATTTGGGTCCATGCTCCCAGAGGGATAAAGAACAGGGAAGCTTCCCATGGAGGGGAGGGGACAGGGAATCTGGTGGTGAGACCTGTGTGAGAATGGACCTCTTTTATCCCACAGTCTTATTAATCATTATTAAATCACTAATAAAAAGAAGGCAATTATATACAAATACAGACAGGTAGTTGTAGAAATAATAGTTAACCCCTATCTACAACCTTAGGAGAGCAGCTGTAGCTTCCAACGGAGGGATTGGGGATTCAGAACTCTGGTGGTGGGAACGGTGTGGAGTTGGACTCCTTGAGACATAACTGTGTAAATCAATACTAAATTGCTAGTAACAAAAAAAAATTAAAAAGAAAAAAAATATGGGCAAATATACAAAAATATAGGTAGTTAAAGAAATCCTAGTCAGCCCGTGTCTGTGAGCTTGGGAGAAACCCTGCAGTCTCCAGTGGAGGAACTGGGGGCGCAGAGCTCTGGGGGTGGGGACGGGGTGGGATTAGAGCCCTGTGGTCACATCGTTCTGTGCCTCAATATTAAGTTATCAGTAGAGTGTAAACAAGAAAAAAGGAAGGAGGGAAGGAAGACCAGGTCGGATTCAGGCGTCTCCGAGGCCCAGCCTGGGCAACTTCCGGGAGGCTCACTCTGGACTGGGAATGGAGGGGGCTATCTAACTGTGAGGAGTCCCCTGGGGACTGCTCCGTCTCCTCACCTGCTCCCCCACCCCAAAGCACACACCCCCAGAGGACAGACACAGCCCCAGAGGACAGACACACACCCCCAGAGGCAAGACAAGAAACAAAGCAATTAGCACCCTTCTTCCTAACAAGGAGCCCTGGGAATGGGGTCCCCACAGCCCCCCCTAAACAAACCTCTAAATACCCTGCCATGTGGCCAGCACCCTGCTCACCGGCCCCAGACTTGGGGGGACCTGTGACTCCCCCCCCCGAGATATCAGGGCCCCCAGCCTCCCTCCCAGCTGAGCACTGCCCCTGCCCTTCCTGGGGGCTTGGTGGAGAAGAAGCCTTGCCCAGAGCAGCTGGTGGTGAGGGCGTCAGGTGAGGGAGGGAGACAGGGATGGAGGGAGGAGGGGAGTGGGGTGCTGGGTGGGGGTGGGAAAGGGGAAAACCTTTCTCTCCTGGATGATGGGGAGAATGGGGGACAGAAACAGAGGAGAGCCCTGCTCAGTCCTGGCGTATGCACTGCTGGGGATCGAACCTGGGACCTCAAGATATCATTCACCCATCTCCGGTTGCTAAGGCTTGGCTTTATTTTGGTTGGTTGGTTTTGGTTTTTTGGTTCGTTGGTTGGTTTCCCCAGAGCCCTGTTCAGCAGATGCTACTGTTGGGATTGAACCTGGGGCCTCAGGCAGAACCATTCTGCTGTCTCCCCAGCCCTTAAGTAATTTTGTAAATATTTTATTATCTTTTTTTGTTGTAATGGGAGAGGGAGGGAATAGGGAAAGAGAGAGAGAGACTGGGAGAGAGAGAAAGAGAGAGAGACTAGGAGAGAGAGAAGAAGACTGGGAGAGAGAGAGAGAGAAATACCATAGCCCAGCTCAGCTCTGGCTGATGGTGATGGTGGTGCTGGGAATTGAACCTGGGACCTCAGAGCCTCAGGTGGGAAATTCTTTTGTAAAATCATTATGCTGTCTCCCCAGCCCTTAAATAATTTTCTTAATATTTTATTTGAATGATGCAGAAAGAGAGAGAGAGAGAGAGAGAGGGAGAGGGAGAGGGAGAGGGAGAGGGAGAGAGAGAGAGCCTCCCTCTGACACATGCAATGCCAGGGATGGAACTCAGGACCTCAGGCTTGAGAGTTCAACGCTTTAGCCACGGCACCCCCTCCAAGGCCTCAGCATTTGTCTTTGTAAAGTTCTGTGTCTCAGTAGATGTGTTTTTAGCCCTCCTTTCACCTCCTGAGCATCTGTGGGGAATGGACTGGGAACCAGACACTCTCCTCTGAAGACACAGAAATGCTCTGGGAACTTTGGCCAACCCAAAGCGACACAATTAAGTCCTTATAAGACCTGCCTCTCTTCTGCAGGGGGGGGTTCCTTTCTGAAATTAATTTTTTTATCGTGGATTAATGGTGTAGAGTTAATACAGTTGTGTGTCCATGTGTAACAGGGCTCCGTTTTCTGCAAAACGCTCTCCCCCACCCACCAGCCCAGCTCCTCCTCCACCGTCCGCACCAGGACCTGAAAGCCGCCCCCTTCCCCAACCCAGAGTCCTCGACTTTAGTGCAGTCCACTGAAACTCATTTCCATCATTATTATGATTTATTTTGAGACAGAAATTGAGAGGGGAAGGGAGTAGAGAGGGAAAGAGACAGAGAGATACCTGCAGCCCTGCTTCACCACTCGTGAAGTCTCCCCCCCTACAGATGGGGACCGGGGGCTTGAACCGGGGTCCTCACGCACTGTGATGTGAGCGCTTAACTGGGGGCACCGCCGCCTGGCCCCGTCTAACTTCATTTCTTTTCTGCTTGGGTTTCTACATGATCCAGATGCTACGAATGGGGTGGCGGCTAGGGGGGGTCCCCACTTAAGCCCCCCCAATAGGGATCCCTGCTTTTTAGTGTCTTTTTAAATTTTTATTTATAAAAAGGAAACACTGACTAAACCATAGGATAAGAGGAATACAACTCCACACAGTTCCCACCACCAGAACTCCGTATCCCATCCCCTCCCCTGATAGCTTTCCTATTCTTTATCCCTCTGGGAGCATGGACCCAGGGTCATTGTGGGATGCAGAAGGTGGAAGGTCTGGCTTCTGTCATTGCTTCCCCGCTGAACATGGGTGTTGACAGGTGGATCCACACTCCCAGCCTGTCTCTCTCTTTCCCTAGTGGGGCAGGGCTCTGGGGAAGCTGGGCTCCAGGACACATTGGTGGGGTTGTCTGTCCAGGCAGCCTCCACCCACAGACCCCAGACGGCTGGTACAGAGGGTCTGTCCCCTCACCTGTGATGTTTGTCCAAACTCACGTTGTAGAGTTGATCTTAGACAAATATTCCCCCTCTCTCTACCCCTCTCCCTCTCTTCTCTCTCTCTCTTCATCTCCCTCTCTCTCTCTCCCTCTCCCCCTCTCTGTCTCCCTCTCTCTCCCTCTCCCTCTCTCTCCCTCTTTCCCTCTCTCTCCCTCTCTCCCTCTCTCCCACCTCCCTCTCCCCCTCTCTCCCTCTCTCTTTCCCTCTCTTTCCCTCTCCCTTCCTCTCTCTCTCCCTCTCTTTCTCCTTCTCCCCCTCTCTCTCCCGCTCCCTCTCTCCCTCTCTCCCTCTCTCCCTCTCTCCCTCTCCCCCTCTCTCTATTTATATATATCTCTCTCTTTCTCCTTCTCCCTCTCCTCTTCTCTCTCATTGCCTTCCCTTCTAATCTGTCCCTTGTAAAAAGGGAAACAAAAGAGGAGGAAGAGGGGGACAGGCGGTGGTGCACCCAGTTAACCCTACATAGTACTAAGCACAGGGACCCACACAAGGACCTGGGTTTGAGGCCCCTCTCCAAACCTGCAGGGGGAAATTTTTATTTATTTTCTGTGTGTGTCCAGGCAATTCATCCCTTATTAAATATTGAGGAGGGAGAGAGAGAGCCACTATTCCGGCAGAGGTGGTGGTGGGGAATGTACCAGGGGTTTCATCCATTTTTTTTTTTTTGCCTCCAGGGTTATTGCTGGGACTCAGTGCCTGCACCATGAATCCACTGCTCCTGGAGGCCAGTTTTCCCCCTTTTGTTGCCCTTGTTGTAGTTATTATTGTTGTTGTTGTTGTCGTTCGTTGTTGAATAGGGCAGAGAGAAATGGAGAGAGGAGGGGAAGACAGAGAGGGGGAGAGAAAGACAGACACCTGCAGACCTGCTTCACCGCCTGGGAAGCGACTCCCCTGCAGGTGGGGGGCCGGGGGTTCGAACCGGGATCCTTATGCCGGTCCCTGTGCTTTGTGCCACGTGTGCTTAACCCGCTGTGCTACCCCCCGATCCCCCCATACACTTGCTTATGCTACCTGTTCAGTCATCTCCCTGGCTATAGTCCAGGGAATCACTGGTCACCCCCATCAGCACAAGCCCTCCTGGGGCCTCTCCAGGCCCTGTCCTCACTGCAGAGCAGAATGGCCGGGACTCCCCACTCTCTGCAGGGAGGCTGGTCAGCCTGCTCTGCCCCTCAGGGAAGACGGGTCCTGACATGAGAGCAGCCTGGAAGGTTCCAGCTGGGACCATGGACTGCGAGCTCAGACTGACAGACAGGGACTCAGAGGCCACACGGGCTCCTGTGCTGAGTGTGAACAGACACGGGCCCTGGGGCAGGTGAGTGGGGTAAACAGAGAATGGTGTTTATACACTTTCCTCATGTCTGGGAGCTGCTCTCTGCCCTGACCCCGCTGTCTAGGCCTGTTCCCAACTCTGACACCATCTCCACAGACAACACCTTTAGCCCACCTGCATGTTAGTTAGCTGTGGGGCTCAGGCAACAGTGACTAAAGTCACGGGCCCCTTGGAATAGACCTAAAATAGATGTCCTGGCTTCTTCCAGCATGAAGACCCCTAATTTTATCTGCTCTATTCTTACCGTTAGGTTCCTGATTATTCAACAATTTGTTCTGTTTTATATCTTACTGCTTTTCAGACACCAAGTTGCAGATGCTGCCATGACGCCATCCTGACCTCCCTGGGCAGACGCCCTCATCCGTGTGTCCTGGAGCCTCCCCTCCCCAGAGCCCTGCCCCACTAGGGACAGACAGACACAGGCTGGGGGTGTGGGTCCACCTGCCAACACCCATGTCCAGCGGAGAAGCCATGACAGAAGCCACAACTCCCACCTTCTGCTCCCCATAAAGAATTTGGGTCCCGACTCCCAGAGGGATAAAGAACAGGGAAGCTTCCAATGGAGGGAAGGGGACAGGGAGCTCTGGTGGTTCTGTGGATACTTTCTATTTTACAAATAAAAGGAGAGAGAGAGAGAGAGAGAGAGAGAGAGAGAGACCTGCAACACTGTTTCACCACTTGCAAAGCGTTCCCCCTGCAGGTAAGGACCAGGGGCTTGAACCTGGGTCCTTGTACACCACCACCCAGCCCCTCCTCCGTCTCCTTCTTATTCACATGTTGGCACAAGAGTCTGCTTGCTGTTATATCCTCAGTTTCAACAAAATGCAAGTTCATGAAGCCCGAATCCCTTCCCTAAAGCCATAGCAGCACACTTCAGTCTGCTTGCCGAACATCACAGTGTGGATTTTTCTCTCTGTCCAAATGCAGGCTGTCTAAAATTTAAAATAATAATAATAATACGGAAGCTTCCAGTGGAGATGGGACATGGAACTGGGGCGGTGGGAACTGTGTGGAATTGTACCCCTGTGATCTCACAATTTTGTTCATCATTATTAAATCACTAATGAAAAATATTTCTTATTTATCTTAATGAGAGAGAAATGAAGAGAGATACATACAAAGTAGCAGTGAAAGGGATTGAACTTGGGTCTTCAGAGCCTCAGGCATGAGTCTTCTGCATATGCTTGATGCTATGTCCCCAGCCCATAGTCAGGGGAATTTTGTTTTATTTTATTTTTTCAATTTTTAAATTTTAAATTTGTGATTTATTTTTTCCAAAGATTATTTATTTATTTATTTACTCATGTTAAAGATAAGTGAAGAGAGAGAAAGAACCAGACATCACTCTTTTTTTATTTATTTATTCCCTTTCGTTGCCCTTTTTTTTTTTATTGTTGCAGTTTTGTTGTTGATGTCATCACTGTTGGATAGGACAGAGAGAAATGGAGAGAGGAAGGGAAGACAGAGAGGGGGAGAGAAAGACAGACACCTACAGACCTGCTTCACCGCCTGGGAAGCGACTCCCCTGCAGGTGGGGAGCCGGGGGCTCGAACCGGGATCCTTATGCCGGTCCTTGCGCTTTGTGCCACGTGCGCTTAACCCGCTGCGCTACCGCCCGACTCTCCAGACATCACTCCTGTCCATATGCTGCCGGGGATTGAACTCAGGACCTCAGGTTTGAGAGTCCAATGCTTTATCCACTGCACCACCTCCCAGACCACTTATTCATGATTTAATATTGGTTTAGAAACTTATGAGATCGCAGGGGTCTAATCCCACCCCGTTCCCACCCCCAGAGTTCTGCGTCCCCATTCGCCCCGTTGGAAACTGCAGTGCTTCTCCCAAGCTCACAGACAGGGGGTGACCATGATTCCTAGAACTCTCCGTGTTCAGTTTTTCTGTTGGACCTTCTTCTCATTCTCAGCAGAGCAGCTGGCCCATGGGACCCGCCAACCACACTGCGGTCTCCGAGTTCATCCTGCTGGGGCTGTCCGACAGGCCAGAGCACCAGAAAGCCCTCTTCTGGCTCTTCCTCTCCGTCTACCTGGTCACCGTGCTGGGGAACCTGCTCATCGTCCTGGCCATCGTCACCGACCCCCACCTCCACACCCCCATGTACTTCTTCCTGGCCAACCTGTCCGTGGTGGACGTCTGCTTCTCCTCCACCACCGTCCCCAGGATGCTGGTGTCTCTGCACACCCGACACCGAGCCGTCCCCTTCGCCGGCTGCCTGGCCCAGATGTTTGCCTTCCACCTGTTCGGGACCATGGACAGCTTCCTGCTGGCCGTCATGGCCATTGACCGGTTCGTGGCCATCGTCTACCCCCTGCGCTACTCGGCCATCATGAGCCCCCGGCTGTGCGGGACGCTGGCGGGGAGCCCCTGGCTGATCACCAACCTCCAATGTGTGGTCCACACAGTCCTCATGGCCAGGCTGAGCTTCTGCGCGGGGTCCGAGATCCCCCACTTCTTCTGCGACCTGGTGCCCCTGCTCAAGCTGGCCTGCTCCGACACGCACATCAACGAGCTGGTGGTCTTTGTTTTTGGCATGATCATGGGCTTCAGCCCCCTCTCCTGCATCCTCATCTCCTATGTCTGCATCTTCCGGGCAGTGACCAGGATCCCGTCTGCCCAGGGCAAGTGGAAGGCCTTCTCCACCTGCGGCTCCCACCTCACCGTGGTGTCCCTGTTCTACGGTACCATCTTTGCCGTCTACCTGCTCCCGGCCTCGGCCGCCTCCTCCCGGAAAGACAAGGCGGCCGCCCTGATGTGTGGCGTGGTCATCCCCATGCTCAACCCCTTCATCTACAGCCTCCGGAACAAGGACATGAAGACAGCCATTAGGAGGCTCTTAGGAAGACCAGCCCCTTCTCCACCCTGAGGTGGAACAGTTAATTTGATTGATTGATTGATTGATTGATTGATTGATTGGATAGAGACAACCAGAAATTGACAGGGAAGGGAGAGATAGAGAGGGAGAGAGACAGGGGTCAAGCAGGGGCACACCCGGGTAAATGCACACCTCACAGTGCGCAAGGACCCAGGTTCAAGTCCCCAGTCCCCACTTAATATATATAATTAGTGCAAGAACTATGAAATGCAGAAAGTTTAGAGTCCTGTGACCAATGTCCAGTTTTGAGGTTGAATAACAATGACACATCACCATCATGTCCTGGGATGTTATCAGGAGGGAAACAGTCCAACCTCACATCCAGGGCTGCTCCCTGCTATTTTTTTTTCAAAGATTTTATGTATTTTTTCATGAGATATATAGGAAGAGGAGAGAGAGAGAGAGAGAACCAGACATCACCCTGGTGTAGGACTATGTGAAAGCTTGGTAGAGTTTAGGGGAGCTCTCCCATCCTTGAATGGAGGTCTGGAACGACACCTCACTTGTTAGCCTCTCTCCTCATAGAGATGAGCCAAGAGGGAAAAGTCTCCCAGACTCGGTTTCATGCTTGAGAGTCCAGTGCCTTGGCCACTGTGCCACCTCCAGGACCACTCTCTCTGTTATTTTCAAAACTTCTGTCAAGTCTTTGATGACCCAGAAGGAAAAAACTGAGGATGGAGGACACACCTAAAGCCAAGAAGAGAGGGCGGTCCATCCAAGTTGTTGGGGAGTGAGAGGAGAAGGGGAGATTCTTTCTCTTCTACTATTTTTTATTTGTTATTAATAGTAGGTTACAAGATTCTAAGATGACAGGGTCTAGTCCTAGCACACCCACCACCAGACATTTGTAACCCCAGCCTCCCACCTCCCAAAGACCACCACTGGAGTTCTCACAAGTCTTAGAAACAGTTTGCTCAGACATGATGGGCCTAGACCTCGAATAAATCCCTCTCTCCATTGTTACCGGTCATCTCTATCAGGAACAACACAATAGACCCCTTTATGGGCCCCCATAGGACCTTGCCCTCAACTTGGATCAACAACGGTAGAGAATGTTCCATCCTCCAAAGGGAGGCTGGACAACATACTCTGTGCTACACCTGAGGAAGATGGGTCCTGATATGGGGGCAGCTTGGAACATTCCTACTCATGACCACAGAATGTGAGCTCAGATCTACAGGGATGCAGAGGTCACACAGGCTCCTAAGCTGAATATGGGCCCCAGATCACATCAAATCAATGGGGTTTACAGTCAACAATATTTATACCCCTTTCCCATATTTGGGAGCTACTCTCTTCCCTGATCCATCTTTCTGGTCCTTTTTCCAGACATGACATCATCTCCCCCAGACAATAACTTGGATCCACCTACATATCAGATTTCAGGCTCAGGGGAAAATAGAAAAAGAAAAAAAAAAAAAAAAACTAGTATAGCCACAGGCCCTTTGGAATATAACTAAAATATGCCTACTAGCTATCTACAAAATGGAGACCCCCCCCCCAACTCTTCATCTGCACTATTCCAGCTTTTAGGTCCATGGTTGGTCAACAATTTTTTGGGCTTTGTATGGTAACTCTCTTTTCAGCCACCAGGTTCCAGATGCTGCCATGACACCACCCTGACTTCCCTGGGCAGACGTCCTCACCTGTGTGTCCTGGAGCCTCCCCTCCCCAGAGCCCTGCCCCACTAGGGACAGACAGACACAGGCTGGGGGTGTGGATCCACCTGCCAACACCCATGTCCAGTGGAGAAGCCATGACAGAAGCCACAACTCCCACCTTCTGCTCCCCATAAAGAATTTGGGTCCAGGCTCCCAGAGGGGAGAAATGTCAGGGGAAGATGCCCAGAGGGCTCTGAACCCCAACTCCATCATGACCCGGAGAGAGAAGAGGAAAAAAGGAAGGACACTCGGACGGAGTCACAGGTGAAGAAGATGGGACCATGGGGAGAAGGGGAGGACAAATTTATATAGATATGGTGATAGAAATAATAGTCGGGAGTCGGGCGGTAGTGCAGCGGGTTAAGTGCACGTGGCTCAAAGTGCAGGGACCGGTGTAAGGATCCCGGTTTGAGCCCCCGGCTCCCCACCTGCAGGGGAGTCGCTTCCCAGGCGGTGAAGCAGCTCTGCAGGTGTCTGTCTTTCTCTCCCCCTCTCTGTTTTCCCCTCCTCTCTCCATGTCTCTCTGTCCTAGCCAACAACGATGACAGCAATAACAACAATAATAATAACTACAACAGTAAAAAAGGGCAACAAAAGGGAATCAATCAATAAATAAATATTTAATAAATAAATAAAGTTAAGTGGTCCAGGAGGTGGCGCAGTAGATAAAGCATTGGACTCTCAAGTGTGAGGTCTTGTGTTCAATCCCCAGCAGCATGGGTACCAGAGTGACATCTCTGGTTCTTTCTCTCTCCTATCTTTCTCATCAATCAATAAACAAAATCTTTAAAACTATATATTGAATAAATAAATAAAGTTAATAAAAATTAAAAAGAAAAGCCCATCCCTGATTCAGGTATCTCCGAGGCCCAGCCTGGGCAACTTCCGGGAGGCTCACTCTGGACTGGGAATGGAGGGGAGCATCTAACTGAGAGAGTCCCCTGGGGACTGCTCCGTCTCCTCACCTGCTCCCTCACCCCAAAACACACACCCCCAGAGGACAGACACAGCCCCAGAGGACAGACACACACCCCCAGAGGCAAGACAAGAAACAAAGCAATTAGCACCCTTCTTCCTAACAAGGAGCCCTGGGAATGGGGTCCCCACAGCCCCCCCTAAACAAACCTCTAAATACCCTGCCGTGTGGCCAGCACCCTGCTCACCGGCCCCAGACTTGGGGGGACCTGTGACTCCCCCCCCCGAGATATCAGGGCCCCCAGCCTCCCTCCCAGCTGAGCACTGCCCCTGCCCTTCCTGGGGGCTTGGTGGAGAAGAAGCCTTGCCCAGAGCAGCTGGTGGTGAGGGCGTCAGGTGAGGGAGGGAGACAGGGATGGAGGGAGGAGGGGAGTGGGGTGCTGGGTGGGGGTGGGAAAGGGGAAAACCTTTCTCTCCTGGATGATGGGGAGAAGGAGGGACAGAGACAGAGTGGAAGAGAGGCTTAAAGGAGAAGGAAGAAGAGGAAAAGGAGGAGTGACGGTGGTGATGGAGAAGGAGAAGGAGAAAAGTAAGGAAGAGATGGAGGAGAAGGAAGAAGAGGAAGAACGAGAAGAGGTGATGGTGGTGATGGAAGAGAAGGAGAGAAAGAGAAAGGAGATGGGAGAGGAGACGGCGATGGTGGTGGTGTTAGTGGTGGTGGTGATGATGGAGGAGGAGAAAGGGGGGAGGAAGATACAGAGAAGGAAGAGGAGGAATGAAAGGAACACAAAAGGGAAGGAAGGAAGGAAAGAAGGAAGGGAGGGAGGGGAACTAAAGAAAGTAAGAAAGAAAAAGAAAGAAAGGAACAAGGAGGGAAGGGAGGGGAAGGGAGAGGGAGAGGAGAGGAGAGGAGAGGAGAGGAGAGGAGAGGAGAGAGAGGAGAGGAGAGGAGAGGAGAGGAGAGAGAGGAGAGGAGAGAGAGGAGAGGAGAGGAGAGGAGAGAGAGGAGAGGAGAGAGAGGAGAGGAGAGAGAGGAGAGGAGAGGAGAGGAGAGGAGAGGAGAGGAGAGAGAGGAGAGGAGAGGAGAGGAGAGGAGAGGAGAGGAGAGGAGAGGAGAGGAGAGGAGAGGAGAGGAGAGGAGAGAGAGGAGAGGAGAGAGAGGAGAGGAGAGGAGAGAGAGGAGAGGAGAGAGAGGAGAGGAGAGGAGAGAGAGGAGAGGAGAGAGAGGAGAGGAGAGGAGAGGAGAGGAGAGGAGAGGAGAGGAGAGGAGAGGAGAGGAGAGGAGAGGAGAGGAGAGAGAGGAGAGGAGAGAGAGGAGAGGAGAGGAGAGGAGAGAGAGGAGAGGAGAGAGAGGAGAGGAGAGGAGAGAGAGGAGAGGAGAGAGAGGAGAGGAGAGGAGAGAGAGGAGAGGAGAGAGAGGAGAGGAGAGGAGAGGAGAGGAGAGGAGAGGAGAGGAGAGGAGAGGAGAGGAGAGGAGAGGAAAGAGAGGAGAGGAGAGAGAGGAGAGGAGAGAGAGGAGAGGAGAGGAGAGAGAGGAGAGGAGAGAGAGGAGAGGAGAGAGAGAGGAGAGGAGAGGAGAGGAGAGGAGAGGAGAGGAGAGGAGAGAGGAGAGGAGAGGAGAGAGAGGAGAGGAGAGGAGAGGAGAGGAGAGGAGAGGAGAGGAGAGAGAGGAGAGGAGAGAGAGGAGAGGAGAGGAGAGGAGAGAGAGGAGAGGAGAGAGAGGAGAGGAGAGGAGAGAGAGGAGAGGAGAGAGAGGAGAGGAGAGGAGAGAGAGGAGAGAGAGGAGAGGAGAGGAGAGGAGAGGAGAGGAGAGGAGAGGAGAGAGAGGAGAGGAGAGGAGAGGAGAGGAGAGGAGAGGAAAGAGAGGAGAGGAGAGAGAGGAGAGGAGAGAGAGGAGAGGAGAGAGAGGAGAGGAGAGGAGAGGAGAGGAGAGGAGAGGAGAGGAGAGGAGAGGAGAGGAGAGGAGAGGAGAGGAGGAGAGGAGAGGAGAGGAGAAAGGTCTAGTCGGCGGCACACCTAGTTAAATACTCACATTACAATATTACAAATGCAAAAGAATATTACAATGCAAAGAATATTACAATATGCAAAAAATATATGTTTGAAACCCCCAGTCCCCACCTGAAGGGAAAATCTTCACGTGTGGTGAAGCAGGGCTACAGGTGTCTCTCTCCCTCTCTCTTTACTTAAAATTTTATTTTATTCTAATTATTATTATTGTTATTATTATTATTATCAGCTCTGGCTTATGGTGGTGTGAGGGACTGAACCTGGAACTTCAGAGCCTCAGGCAGGAGCATCTCTCTGCAGAACCATGATGCTGTCTACACCACCCTCTCTCTCCCTCTCTGTCACCCCTTTCCTCTCAATTTCTCTCTGTCTCTACCCAATAAGAAAGAAAGAAATAGGGGGTCGGGCGGTAGTGCAGTGGGTTAAGCGCAGGTGGCGCAAAGCACAAGGATCCCAGATCGAGCCCTCAGCTCCCCACCTGCAGGGGAGTCGCTTCCCAGGCAGTGAGGCAGGTCTGCAGGTGTCTGTCTTTCTCTCCTCCTCTCTGTCTTCCCCTCCTCTCTCCATTTCCCTCTGTCCTATCCAACAACAATACAACAATAATAATAGCTACAACAACAATAAAAAAAACAACAAGGACAATAAAAAGGGAATAAATATTTTTAAATATATTTTTTTAAAAAGAAAGAAAGAATATTTTTGAAGGAAGGAAAGAAGAGAAAAAGAAAAGAAAATGAAATAAGTCAAAAAGAGATAAATACCAGATGAGTTCATTCCTGTGTGGGGTTGAAGACACAAAAGAAGCCAGGAACCAGGCAGCAGGAAGCCTGGCCAAAGCCTTCTAGTCTGTCAGCAGGAGAGAGGATGCTGGTGCAGAAAGGTGACCCCAGGGTGGGGAGGCAGGGCACCCCATACCCTATGGGGAGGGGAGACAGGTCTTTGTGGGTGGGATCAGTCTGCTGGCAAAGATTTGAGGCCGGTTGGTGGCACACCTGGTTGAGTGTACATGTCACAATTTGCAAGGACCCGGGTTCAAGCTCCCGATCCCCACCTGCAGGGGGAAAAGCGTTACAAGTGGTGAAGCAGGGCTGCAGGAATCTCTCTCTCTCTTTCTCTTCCTCTCTCTCACTCCCTTCCCTCTTGATTTTTGACTGGTTCTATCTAGTAAATAAATAAAGACAATTAAAATTTTTTTAAAAAAAAGGAAGAGAAAGCAGGACCATAGGAAAAAATGGACAAATACATATATAAATCTAGCTAGTTCTATAAATAATAGTCGACCCTTAACTGTAACCCTGGGAGAACCACTACAGTTTCTAGTGGAGGGGATGGGGGGCACAGAACTCTGGGGGTGGGAACGGAGTGAAACCGTAACCCTGTTATCTTACTAATTTTGTAAGGCAGTATGAAATCACTAATAAAAAATATCTAAGGGAGAAAAAAATATCATAAAAAAGAAAAAAGAGGAGGACACAGGTGAGGGGGACAATTTAGTTGTTTATAAGAGAGACAGAGAGAAAGAAAGCTCTTTCTGACTCTGAGCTCTGGCTGCTGGTGGTGCTGGGGGTTGAACCTGGGACCTCAGAGCCTCGGGCAGGAGAGTCTGTGTGCAGAACCATCCTGCTGTCTCCAGACCTCTTTTTCTTTCTTTTTAATTTAATTTAATATAGATGTGTATGTGTGTGTATATGTGTGTGTGTGTGTGTGTGTGTGTGTGTGTGTGTGTGTGTGTATACAAATAACTTGGAGGCAAAAAAAGATAGAACGAGAGAGAGGAAGCAAAGGAAGGAAGGAAGGGAGGAAGAAAGGGGCTGGGGTTATGGATCAACCTGTCAATAACCATGTCCAGTGGAGAAGCAATGACAGAAGCCAGAACTCCATCTTCTGCTCCCCATAAAGAATTTGGGTCCAGACTCCCAGAGGGATAAAGAACAGGGAAGCTTCCAATGCAGGGGACGGGACACAGAACTCTGGTGGTGGGAACTGTGTGGGATTATACACTTCTTATCCCACTGTCTTGTCAATCGTTATTAAATCATCAATAAAATAAATTTTAAAAAACAAACATTTACATATATATTTGCCTCCAGAGTTATCGCTGGAGCTCAGTGTCTGCGTTACAAATCCACTGCTCCTGGCAGATATTTTTTTCATTTTTTGTTGTCCTTATTGTTGTAGTTATTGTTGTAGTTATTGAAGTCGTCGTTGTTGGCTAGGACAGAGAGACATGGAGAGAGGAGGGGAAGACAGAGAGGGGGAGAGAAAGACAGACACCTGCAGACCTGCTTCACCGCCTGGGAAGCGACTCCCCTGCAGGTGGGGAGCCGGGGGCTCGAGCCGGGATCCTTACGCCGGTCCTTATGCTTCACACCATGTGCGCTTAACCCAGCCCCCTAATTTAATATGATTTAATGAGATCAGTAGATAGACACAGACCAGAAACCTGCTCAGCTCTAGCAAATGGTGGTGCTGGGGATTGAACCTGGGACCCTGGACAGCCACGCTACAGGTATGGAAGTCTGGTGTGTTAATCAGCATTGTACTATTTTCCTAGCCCGCTTCCTTCTTCTTTCTTTTATCTTCTTTTCCTTTCTTTTCTTTTTTCTTTTGTTCATTTGTTTTTTGTCATCTGGGTGCCTGCATGACAAATCCACCACTCCTAGTGGTCACCCTTCCCTGCTTCCCCCATATATTTTTCTTTGCTTTGAGAAGACAAGTCAATAGAGAGAAGGGAAAGAGAGAGACAGAGAGAGAAAGAGAGAGAGAGCCCTGCTTCACCACTCCTGAAGCTTCCCCCCTGCAGGTGGGGACCAAGGGCTTGAACCCAGGTGTGGTAGCACCTCCTGGTCCATGATCTTTCTTTGTTTTCTAAGATTTGTTCTAGTTTATATGGGGGAGAGGGAGAGGGAGAGGGAGAGGGAGAGGGAGAGGGAGAGGGAGAGGGAGAGGGAGAGGGAGAGGGAGAGGGAGAGGGAGAGAGAGGGAGAGGGAGAGGGAGAGGGAGAGGGAGAGGGAGAGGCAGAGGGAGAGGCAGAGGGAGAGGGAGAGGGAGAGGGAGAGGGAGAGGGAGAGGGAGAGGCAGAGGGAGAGGGAGAGGCAGAGGGAGAGGCAGAGGGAGAGGCAGAGGGAGAGGGAGAGGCAGAGGGAGAGGCAGAGGGAGAGGGGTCAAATTAGCACTCATGCTAAAACATTTCTGACTGTCTCTATCCAACAAATAAAGATAATAAAATAATCAATAGTTTAAAAAAGAGAAGGGAGTCAGGCAGTGGTGCCCCTGGTTAAGCACACACTTTAGAGAGCGCAAGGCCCCGGGTTCGAGCCCCCGTCCCCACCTGCAGGGGAAAAGCTTCACGAGTGGTGAAGCAGGGCTGCAGGTGTCTCTCTGTCTCTCTCCCTCTCTATCTCCCCCTCCCCTCTCAACTTCTCTCTGTGTCTATCCAGTAATAAATGAATGAATTTTTTAAATTTTAAATAAAAATGAAAATAAGGGAGTCCAGCGGTAGCACAACGGGTTAAGCAAACATGGCGCAAAGCACAAGGACCGGTGTGAGGATCCCGGTTCGAGCCCCCGGCTCCCCACCTGCAGGGGAGTCGCTTCCCAGGCGGTGAAGCAGGTCTGCAGGTGTCTGTCTTTCTCTCCCCCTCTCTGTCTTCCCCTCCTCTCTCCATGTCTCTCTGTCCTAGCCGACAACAACGACATCAATAACAACAACTATAATAACTACAACAATAAAAAAGGGCAACAAAAGGGAATAAATAAAATTTTAAAAAAGAAAGAAAATTTTAAAAATAAAATACAATAAAAATAGGGACCAGGTTTGGCTCACCTGGTTGAGCACACAAGTTACCATGCTCAAAGACCCGGGTTCGAGCCCCCAGTCCCCATGTGCAGGGGAGAAGCTTCCCGAGTGGTGAAGCAGGGCTCCAGATGTCTCTCTGTCTCTCTCCCCTTCCCTCTCAATTTCTGGCTGTCTCTATCCAATGAATAAGTAGAAATAATAAAAAAATAATAAAATAAAAGCTAACAAACAGAATAAGGCAGAGAGATTGACTGAACAGCTCGTAGGGGCTGTGAAAACTCAGAGACCTACCAGGGTGGGGGCGGACGGGGAGGGGGTCATGCAGCTGGACCCATTCCTCAGCTCCCAGAGGACCAGGAATTCACTTGGGACCTTCTTCCTCACCCCATCTCCTCTCTCCTTACAGTTTTTTTATTGGGGGAATTCATGGTTTATTGTCGACAGTAAATACGGTAGTTTGTACATGCATAACACTTCCCAGTTTTCCATATAACAATACAACCCCCACTAGGTCCTCTGTCATCCTTCATGGACCTGTATTCTCCCCCACACCCACCCCAGAGTCTTTTACTTTGGTGCAATACGCCAATTCCAGTTCAGGTTCTACTTGTGTTTTCTCTTCTGATCTTGTTTTTCAACTTCTGCCTGAGAGTGAGACCATCCCATATTCATCCTTCTGTTTCTGACTTATTTCACTTCACATGAATTTTTCAAGGTCCATCCAAGATCGGCTGAAAACGGTGAAGTCACTGATTTTAACAGCTGAGTAGTGTTCCATTGTGTATGTAGACCACAGCTTGCTCAGACACTCATCTGTTGTTGGACACCTGGGTTGCTCCCAGGTTTTGGCTATTACACATTGTGCTGCCAAGAACATATGTGTACACAGATCTTTTTGGATGGATGTGTTGGGTTCCTTAGGATGTATCCCCAGGAGGGGAATTGCAGGGTCACAGGATAGGTCCATTTCTAGCCTTCTGAGAGTTCTCCAGACTGTTCTCCACAGAGGTTGGACCCATTGACATTCCCACCAGCAGTGCAGGAGGGTTCCTTTGACCCCACACCCTCTCCAGCATTTGTTGCTGTTATTTTTTCTGATGTATGACATTCTCACAGGAGTGAAGTGATATCTCATTGTTGTCTTTATTTGCATTTCTCTGACAATCAGAGACTTGGAGCATTTTTTCATATGTTCGTTGGCCTTTTGGATCTCTTCTGTGGTGAATATTTTATCCATGTCCTCTCCTCACTTTTGGATGACGTTATTTGTTTTTTCTGGTTTTTTGTTTATTTGTTTGTTTGTTTTATTGTTGCTGGGATTGGTGAGCTGTTAATATATTTTGGTTAGAGAACTCTCAGAAGGCTAGAAATGGACCTACCCTATGATCCTGCAATTCCTCTCCTGGGGATAGATCCTAAGGAACCCAACACACCCATCCAAAAAGATCTGTGTATACATAAGTTCTTGGCAGCACAATGTGTAATATCCAAAACCTGGAAGCAACCCAGGTGTCCAACAACAGATGAGTGGCTGATCAAGCTGTGGTCTAGATACACAATGGAATAGTACTCAGCTGTAAAAAAAAAAAAAAAATGGTGACTTCACCGTTTTCAGCCGATCTTGGATGGACCTTGAAAAATTCTTGTTAAGTGAAATAAGTCAGAAACAGAAGGATGAATATGGGATGATTTCGGGATGATTTCAGTCTCAGGCCGAAGTTGAAAAACAAGATCAGAAGAGAAAACACAAGTAGAACCTGAACTGGAATTGGCGTATTGCACCAAAGTAAAAGACTCTGGGGTGGGTGTGGGGGAGAATACAGGTCCATGAAGGATGACAGAGGACCTAGTGGGGTTGTATTGTTATATGGAAAACTGGGAATGCTATGCATGTACAAACTATTGTATTTACTGTTGAATGTAAAACATTAGTTCCCGAATATAGAAATTAAATATATATATATATATATAGATATATAGATATAGATATGATATATATTATATAGGTTATTAGCCTGTTGTCTGATGTATGGCATGTAGAGATCTTCTCCCGTTCAGTAAGGGGTCTCTTGATTTGGGTGGTGGTTTCTTTTGCTGTGCAGAAGCTTTTCAATTTGATGTCGTCCGAGATTCGTTTCTGTTTTAGCCCTCTTTGTAACTGGATCTGTTTTATTGAAGATGCCTATAAATGTAGAGAGACAAGAGTTCCTCTAGGTAACTTGATGCTTTCTGGTCCTCTCTCGATGGACATCAGAGTCGGCGGCCCATGGGACCCGCCAACCACACTGCGGTCTCCGAGTTCATCCTGCTGGGGCTGTCCGACAGGCCAGAGCACCAGAAAGCCCTCTTCTGGCTCTTCCTCTCCGTCTACCTGGTCACCGTGCTGGGGAACCTGCTCATCGTCCTGGCCATCGTCACCAACCCCACCTCCACACCCCCATGTA
>NC_080184.1:14003796-14206296 GCF_950295315.1 Erinaceus europaeus | reverse complement strand
GGGGCACAGAGGCGGGGGTCTCTGCAGCCTTCCACCCACCCACCCACCCGCCTGCTCTCCCCCGCCTGGGGTTTCAGGGGTGCTGGGGGGGAGGAGGGGAGACTACATCTCCCAGCATGGCCTGCAGGGGCCTCCAGGAACGGAAAGGCGCAGGGGAAAAAAATAAATAAATAAGAAAGAAAGAGAAGGAGGAAAAAAAAAAAAAAAAGCGGAGCCGCGGGGCGGGCGGCCGGCGCCCTCGGAATGCGCTTCCTGCCCGGGCGGGGCGGCCGGGGCCCAGCATGGCCCAGCCGCTGCTGCGGAGAACCCTGTCCCGCCTGCGGGGCCGCCCCCGGAAGACCCCCGGGACCCCCGAGACCCCCGAGGGCGGTCAGTCTGGGTGGGGGGGACACCGGGGGCCGGCCTGCTGGGCTGGGTGGGGGGGATCCCCGGCTCTGGGGAGGACGGGAGCCCCCCCTGCGGATGGGGTGCGGCGGGGGAGGAGGGAGGGATGGAGGGAGGGGTCCTGGCAGGGAGGGGGGGCCCCCATCACCTGGCCCCCCAGCTCTGGGTGGGAGGGGACACCCATGCGGCTCGGGGTGGGGTAAGTCTGGGGGGGTGGGCAGGCCTGGGGAGGAGGGGTGTCTGCCCCCCCGTCTCCTGCGTATCTGGGTGCGGGGGGGGGGGGAAGACCCTTGGGGGTCGGCCTGCTGCCAAATCTGGGGGGTGGGGTCCCCCCCACGCGTATCCCGGTGCAGTGAGTCTGGGGGGCCCATGAGTGACTGAAGGGGGAGCTCCCCAGTCTGCCTGCTGGGGTGGGGGGATCCCCCCAACTCTGGGGAGGAAGGAGCCCCCCCCACTGTGGGTCAGGGTGAGTTGGGGGGATCCCCGGGCCTGGCAGGAAGGCGCCCCCCCAAAAAATAATAATAATAATAATAATAAAGCCCCGGAGGCCAGGAGTGCGGTGACTTTGGGGGTGGGGGGCCGCAGGGAGCAGGGGAGCCCCTTCCCCCCGGTGGATGGGGTGCGGTGGGGGGGTTTTCCCCGGCGGGGCGGGGGTCCTGGCGGAGAGAGGCAGCCCCCGGAAATAAAAATGGGGAGGTGCAGACCGTTATTTCTGAGCCGGAGGCCCCGGCAGGAAGTGGAGCCCAGATGTGGCGTAGGAGGCTGCAAGCCAGGCCCGTGGGGGGGGACCCCCACCCCCAGCCCCGGGAACCGGGCCCCTCCCCCTGGAAGGGAAAATGGGGGGGCTTAGTGCTGCAGAAACCGTGAGCACGGCCGGGCATCCCCAAACCCGACCTCTCCCACTTCGCCTTGGCCCCGGCTGTGCCCCCCAAAAATAGTAATAATAATAATAATAATAATAGTAATAGTAATAATAATCATAATATAGTCCTGCACCAGCGGGGAAACTGAGTCATAGACACCTCCCATGGCCCAGTGTGTGTTTTGGGGGCGGCTGTAACAGCTCCTGGCCAATCTTGAGAAAATTGGGGGGGCGTGGGACAGGAAGTGGGGGGCAGTGGGTTAAGGGGGGGCTGTGTCAGATTGCTGAGGGTTGCCCCTGGACCCCCCAAAAAAAATCCCAGAGTGAAAAGAAGGTACCAGAAGCCCACAAAAAAAGGAAAAAGGGGGTGGGGGGGCTTTAACTTTGGGGGGGGCTGTCCGGCCTCGGACAGAAATAAACAGGAAACCACTCACCCCCCCCATGCTAGAAACAGATTAGAAAGATGGAGGGAGACTTGTCACACTGCTGCCCCCTCCCCCTGCGGGAGGGAAGGGGACCCCCCACCCCACTTCCAGCCTCCCTGAGGGGTGGGCTCCCCACGTCACGGCCCTTATGAAGGGACAGGGTGGGTGGCGGCCGGAGAGATAGCTCAGCAGGTGGGGGGACTCTGGTGCTGAGGTGTCTCTCCGTCTCTGTCTCAGCGCAAAAACAATCACCTGGTGGGGGGGTGCGCTTGGATGAGCGCACGTGTTACAGGTCACGAGGACCCGGGTTCGAGTCCCTGGTCCCCACCTGCGGAGGGGTGTGGGGGAAGCTTCATGAGTGATGAAGCAGGGCTGCAGCAGGTGTCTCTCTGTCTCTCTCTATCTCGCCCTTCCCTCTCAATCCCTGGCTGTCTCTTCTCTAGCTAATAACTAAAATGATGATAATAATGATGACGATAAAGACCCAGGAGGATAAAAAAAAAAAAAAGAGAGAGAGAGATGATGAAGTTAGGGGCCAGGTGCACCTGGTTGAGCACACAAGGACCCGGGTTCGAGCCCCACCCCGTCCCTACCTGCAGGAGGAAGTGGTGGAGCAGGGCGACAGGGGTCTCTGTCTCTCGTCCTCTCTTCTTCCCTTCCCTCTCTATTTCTGTCTCTACACAATAAATAAAGATAATTTTTTTCAGTTTTTTTTAAGTCTCCCCCCCACCCTAGAAGCACTGTATGGGGCCTCGCAGGGACTGAGAGGGTGGCCTCTAAGCTGACACCCTTGGGTGCTGGGGAGGGCGCCCCCTGACGGCTGCTCTGCCCTCCAGGCCGCCCGGCCCAGCGCGTGGAGCCCAGCCCCCCGGAGCCAGAGCCGCAGGGCCCCCAGGAGCCCCCCACGGCCGCCGAGAGGCCCCCCAGCCCCGAGGCCTCGCGGAGCCCGGCGCGGGGGGTCTACCTGCAGAGCCTGGAAGCCAGCAGCCGGCGATGGGTGCTGAGTGGGGCCAAGCCCCCCGAGGAGGCGGCCCTGGGGTGCGGGGAGCCGGCCGGGGAGATCTGGTATAACCCCATCCCCGAGGACGACCCCCGCGGCCCCGCGCCCGAGCACCCCGGGGTGCAGCCTGGCTCGGAGGAGGCCCAGGCCGCGGACCTGGCAGGTAAGGTGGGACCCCAGCACCCTGCGCCACCCCAAACCATGACTGCAGACTCCCTGGCTGGGGGGGGGTGACCGCAACAGACAGCCCCTCCCCGCAGTCCCGCCCCCTGACTTACGGTTGGCCGTGCCCCGTGACCCCCTAGACATCCCCCCACTGACCCCGTCAACCCCCCATCCCATCCGCATTCCCGCCCCCAACCCTGCCAACCCCTCCTGGTAACCCCGCCCCTGGCCGCCGCTGGCCACGCCCTTCTGTCTGGCCACGCCCCTGGCCTCCGGTGACCCCGCCCCTCCGTTGACACCCCTATCCCGAGTCTCTGATTCCCCCACCCTCCTGCTAATCCCGCCCCTGGTCGCCATTGACCACGCCCCTTCTACTGACCACGCCTCTCCTACTGGCCAGGCCCCCACAAACCGCGACCCTCCCGAAGACACCCCCATTCCCTGACCCCCGTCCCAGACACAGCCACCCACTCCGGATGACCCCGCCCCTCCGGACGACCCCGCCCCCGACCTCCACTGACCACGCCCCGGCCGCTGACATCCCACCTCCAGGCCCACCCAAACCCCGCCCCCCGCCTCGGACGTCCCCGCCCCCGACCTCCACTGACCGCGCCCCTCCCGAGGACACCCCACCTCCAGGCCCACCCAAACCCCGCCCCCGACCCCCGCTGGCCACGCCCCTCCCGAGGACACCCCACCTCCAGGCCCACCCAAACCCCGCCCCCCACCCCGGACGACCCCGCCCCCGACCTCCAGTGACCACGCCCCTGCCACTGACACCCCACCTCCATGCCCACCCAAACCCCGCCCCCGACCCCCGATGGCCACGCCCCTGCCGCTGACACCCCACATCCATGCCCACCCAAACCCCGCCCCCCAACCTCCGCTGACCACGCCCCTGCCGCTGACACCCCACCTCCATGCCCACCCAAACCCCGCCCCCGACCCCAGATGGCCACGGCCCGGCCGCTGACACCCCACCTCCAGGCCCACCCAAACCCCGCCCTCCACCCCGGAAGACCCCGCCCCCGACCTCCAGTGACCACGCCCCTGCCGCTGACACCCCACCTCCATGCCCACCCAAACCCCGCCCCCGACCCCCGCTGACCACGCCCCTCCCGAGGACACCCCACCTCCAGGCCTACCTAAACCCCGCCCCTGACCCCCGCTGGCCACGCCCCTGCCGCTGACATCCCACCTCCATGCCCACCCAAACCCCGCCCCCCGCCCCGGACGACCCCGCCCCCGACCTCCGCTGACCACGCCCCTCCCGAGGACACCCCACCTCCAGGCCTACCCAAACCCCGCCCCCGACCCCGCTGGCCACGCCCCTGCCGCTGACATCCCACCTCCAGGCCCACCCAAACCCCGCCCCCCGCCCCGGACGACCCCGCCCCCGACCTCCAGTGACCACGCCCCTGCCGCTGACACCCCACCTCCATGCCCACCCAAACCCCGCCCCCGACCCCCGCTGGCCACGCCCCTGCCGCTGACATCCCACCTCCAGGCCCACCCAAACCCCGCCCCCCGCCCCGGACGACCCCGCCCCCGATCTCCACTGACCACGCCCCTCCCGAGGACACCCCACCTCCATGCCCACCCGAACTCCGCCCCCCGACCTCCGCCGACACCCCCGTCCCCGCCCCATCGTCCCGCAGGCGCCCCGGGCCCCCCGCGCGCCAAGTCCCCGGGCCCCGCGCGCCGCCTGTCGCTGCGGATGCGGAAGCTGCCGGAGCTGCGGCGCCGCCTGAGCCTGCGCGCCCCCCGCGCCCCCCGCGCGCCCCGCGCGCCCCCCGGCTCGGTACTCAGCCGCTACCACCTGGACAGCAGCGTGGCGGTGCCCGCGCCCCCCGCCGCCTTCCGGCCCTACCGGCCGGGCCCCGGGCCGGGCCCCGCGGCGCTGTGGGGCCGCCTGAGCCTGCACCTGTGCGGCCTGGGGGGGCTGCGGCCCGCGGCGCGCGAGCTCTGCTGCCTGCTGCAGGTGGACGGCGAGGCGCGCGCGCGCACAGGCCCGCTGCGGGCGGGGCCCGGCTTCCTGCGCCTGGACCACGCCTTCCAGCTCGAGCTCGAGGCCGCGCGCCTGCTGCGCGCGCTCGTCCTGGGCTGGGACCCGCGCGCGCGCCGCCACCGCGCCTGCGCACAGGGCGCCGTGCTGCTGCCGGCCGTGCTGCGAGGTGAGCGCGGGGCGGGGCGGGGCGGGGGGCGGGCGGGGAGGGCCCGGGTTCTGGGGGGGTCCCGGCTTCTAGGGGGGGTGCCGGGTTACAGGGGGGAGGGCCCGGGTTCTGGGGGGGGTCCCGGCTTCTAGGGGGGGTGCCGGGTTACAGGTGGGAGGGTCCCGGGTTACAGGGGGGAGGGTCCCGGGTTACAGGGGGGAGGGTCCCGGGTTACTGGTGGGGAGGGTCCCGGGTTACAGGGGGGAGTGTCCCGGGTTACAGGGGGGAGGGTCCCGGGTTACAGGGGGGAGGGTCCCAGGTTACAGGGGGGAGGGTCCCGGGTTACAGGGGGGAGGGTCCCGGGTTATAGGGGGGAGGGTCCCGGGTTACAGGGGGGAGGGTCCCGGGTTACAGGTGGGAGGGTCCCGGGTTACTGGTGGGAGGGTCCCGGGTTACAGGGGGGAGTGTCCCGGGTTACAGGGGGGAGGGTCCCGGGTTACAGGTGGGAGGGTCCCGGGTTACAGGGGGGAGGGTCCCGGGTTATAGGGGGGAGGGTCCCGGGTTACAGGGGGGAGGGTCCCGCGTTACAGGTGGGAAGGGTCCCGGGTTATAGGGGGGAAGGTCCCGGGTTCTAGGTGGGAGGGTCCCGGGGTTATAGGTGGGAGGGTTCCAGTTAGGTGGGGAGGGTCCCGGGTTATAGGTGGGAGGGTCCCGGGTTATAGATGGGAGGGTCCGGGGTTATAGGTGGGAGGGTCCCGGGTTACAGGTGGGAGGGTCCCGGGTTATAGATGGGAGGGTCCGGGGTTACAGGTGGGAGGGTCCCGGGTTATAGATGGGAGGGTCCGGGGTTATAGGTGGGAGGGTTCCAGTTAGGTGGGAGGGTCCCGGGTTACAGGTGGGAGGGTCCCGGGTTACAGGGGGGATGGTCCCGGGTTACAGGGGGGAGGGTCCCGGGTTATTGGTGGGGAGGGTCCCGGGTTACAGGGGGGAGGGTCCCGGGTTACAGGGGGGAGTGTCCCGGGTTACAGGGGGGAGGGTCCCGGGTTACAGGGGGGAGGGTCCCGGGTTACAGGGGGGAGGGTCCCGGGTTATAGGGGGGAGGGTCCCGGGTTACAGGGGGGAGGGTCCCGGGTTACAGGGGGGAGGGTCCCGGGTTACAGGTGGGAAGGGTCCCGGGTTATAGGGGGGAAGGTCCCGGGTTCTAGGTGGGAGGGTCCCTGGGTTATAGGTGGGAGGGTTCCGGTTAGGTGGGGAGGGTCCCGGGTTATAGGTGGGAGGGTCCCGGGTTATAGTCGCCCCTCCCCCAGGGAGCCAGGCCCAGCTGCTGGCGGTTCACCTGCAGCCGCAGGGGCTGCTCTACGCCCGGCTGGCGCTGACCGAGCGGCGGGAGGCCCCGGGCGGGGCGCGCGTGTTCGGGGTCCCCCTGCCGCAGCTGGTGCAGCGCGAGCGGCCGCCGGGACAGGTGCCGCTGCTCATCCAAAAGTGCGTGGGCCAGATCGAGCGCCGGGGGCTGCGGGTGAGCGACGCCCCGGCACCTGCCCGCACCCAGCCCGCGCCTGCCCGCGCCTGCCCGCAGCTAGCCAGCACCCAGCCCTCACCTGCCCGCACCTGCCCGCGCCTGCCCGCAGCTAGCCCGCACCTGCCCGCACCTGCCCGCACCTAGCCCGCGCCCAGCCCGCACCCAGCCCGCGCCTGCCCGCGCCTGCCCGCAGCTAGCCAGCACCCAGCCCTCACCTGCCCGCACCTGCCCGCGCCTGCCCGCAGCTAGCCCGCACCTGCCCGCACCAGCCCGCACCTGCCCGCACCTAGCCCGCGCCCAGCCCGCACCCAGCCCGCGCCTGCCCGCACCCAGCCCGCACCAGCCCGCACCTAGTCCGCACCTGACCGCGCCTGCCCGCGCCCAGCCCGCGCCTGCCCGCACCCAGCCCGCACCCAGCCCGCACCCGCCCGCACCCACCCTCAGGCCTATACCCTGCACCCGCCCTCCTCACACCCTGCACCCTGTCCCCACCCCAGCCTGGACAGTGTGGTGGGGGGGTGTCCCCTGGGTCTGGAGGGCAAAAGGTGGTGAGGAGGGCTGAGGAGGCAGCATCAGGGTTCTGCAAAGGACTCCCCAGCCTGTGACTCTGAGGTCCCAGGTTCAATCCCCAGCACCACCAGCAGCCAGAGCTCAGCAGGGCCCTGGGGGCTGGCACTATCTCCCTCTCTCTCTCTCTTTTCCTACCTGTCTCTGTCTCTTCTCATTAAAGTAAAACAAGGAAAGTATACTAAACACTCACAAAAGTAAGACAGAAAAGAAGCAAAGGTCAGGTTGCTGACCTGGTTGGGGTAGTCAGGGAGGGCTTCTTGGAGCAGGAGCAAGTGAGTGGAGAATGAGTCCGTGCTTGTTTTGGGGAGGTGCAATTTATTTAGGTTTTGTTTCTTTGTTTGATGTTTTTGGTCCCACCCCCACCCCCAAGGAGGTGGACGGCTAGAATGGGTGGGTGGTCCAAGCAGATGGTGGTTTTTATTGTTTGTTTGTTACCAGAGCCCTGCGGAACTCTGCTGGGGCCTCAGAGCTTCAGGCAGGAGAGTCTTTGTAGTATTTCATGTCTGCATTGGATGAGAGAGATGATAGATAGATAGATAGATAGATAGATAGATAGATGAAAGAGAGAGACCAGAGCCTGCTAAGCTCTGGCTGATGGTGGTGCTGGGAATTGAACCCGGGACCTCAGAGCCTCAGGCAGGAGTCTTTTTACATTATTATTACTATTATTATTGTTGTTATCATTATTATTTTCCCCAGAGTCCTGCTGAGCTCTGGCTGCCGGTGGTGCTGGGGACTGAACCCGGGACCTCAGAGCCTCAGGCAGGAAGGAGTCTTTTGCAGAACCACAAGGCATCTCCCCACACAGCGAGTCTTCCTGACGCTGGCCTTCAGGAAGTGGAAGGACGGAAGGCGGAGGGTGGGAAACGGGGGTCAGAGGAACTGAGAACCCGGGGAGGCCAGCCCCCCCCCCCAGCCTCACTGCCCCACCACCGCCGCAGAGCTGCCTCCCTGGTCCGTCCCCCAGCCCCCACCCCTGGGTGCCCCCAGCCAGAGGCAGACGCCCCCCCACCCCGTCCCCGGCCCTCAGGTGGTGGGGCTTTACCGTCTGTGCGGGTCCGCGGCTGTGAAGAAAGAACTCCGGAAAGCCTTTGAGCAAGACAGTGCGGCCGTGTCTCTGTCTGAGGGCCTGCACCCCGACATCCACGTCATCACCGGTCAGGGTAGCCCCACGCCCCCGGCACGTCAGCCCCACCCGCCTCTGAGATGTTGGGGGTCCTGACCCGACCCTGGACCCCCCCCAGGTATCCTCAAGGACTATCTGCGCGAGCTCCCCACCACGCTCATCACTCCGCCCCTCTACCAAGCCGTCCTGGAGGCCATGGCCCGGGGCCCCCCGAGTCGGGCGCCCCCCAGCACCGAGAGCACCCGGGCGCTGCTGGGCTGCCTGCCGGAAGTGGAGAGGGTGAGTCGCCCCGGGGCCTGGAGAAGGGACCCCCCCATCCCCGCTTCTCGGGCTGATGGAGAGGGAGGCTCCATCCACTGTGTGGGCCACTGGGGGCCCAGCCTCCCTGTCTCCACCTCCACGTGACGGGGGGGGGGGGGGGTCAGCCTGGCTCAAGGCAAGAGAAAGGGGCCAGCCAGGTGGGGTAGCGCACCGGGCTAAGCGCACGCTACCAAGCACAAGGACTCGGGTTCGAGCCTGCGCCCACCTGCATCGGGGAAACTTCACAAGTGGTGGAGCAGGGCTGCAGGCGTCTGTCTTTCTCTCACGCATTCTATTTCCCCTCCTCTCTCAACTTCTCTCTGTCCTGGTTAATAATAATTAGAAAGAAAGAAAATGAGAGGGGAGCCGGGCAGTAGCACAGGTGGCGCAAAGCTCAAGGACCGGCATAAGGATCCCGGTTCGAGCCCCCGGCTCCCCACCTGCAGGGGAGTCGCTTCCCAGGTCTGCAGGTGTCTATCTTTCTCTCCCCCTCTCTGTCTTCCCCTCCTCTCTCCATGTCTCTCTGTGCTATCTAACAACGATGACATCAATAACAACAATGATGATAAACAACAAAGGCAACAAAAGGAGAAAAAAAAGTTTAAAATTAAAAAGAAAGAAAATGAGAGGGGCCAGGTGGTAACACTCCTGGTCAAGCGCACACACTACAGCGCACAAGGACCCGGGTTCAAGCCCACAGTCCCCCCTGCAGAGGGAAAGCTTTGAGAGCGATGAAGCAGGGCTGTAGGTGTTCCTGTCTTTACCTCTCCTTCTTATTCTTTTTTATTATTGATTTATTGTCTCCAGGGTTATCGCTGGGGTTCGGTGCTAGCACTACGAATACCCTGCTCCTGGTGGCCATTTTATTTGACAGGACAGACAGAAATTGAGAGAGGGGAGAGACGCAGAGAGACACCTGCAGACCTGCTTCACCGCTTCTGAAGTGTTCCCCCTGTAGGTGGGGAGTGAAGGGCCTGAACCCTGATCCACACGCATGTCCCTGAACTTAGTACTATGTGTGCTTCACCGGCTGTGCCACCGCCCAGCCTCCCTCTCCCTCTCCCCCCCCCTTCCTTCTCGATTGCTGACTGTCTATAGCCAATAAATAAATAAATATAGTAAGAAAAATAAAATGAGACTACAAAAAAAGAAAAGAAAAAGAAATGGCCAGAGATAAGCAGTGCTGTGGTGGGGGAAATAATAATAGTAGTAAATAATAATAGTAATAATGGAGAGGGAAAGTCAGCCCACGAATGGTGGAATTGTGCATTTTCAAGGCCCCCTGCTCAGGAAAACCAAAGTGCATTCGACTTCACGTCGGGCCATTCCAAACTTAAGTCCCGCAGTCCTCAGATTCCCCTCTCCCCCAGCCCCCGGCAAAATTATGTAGTAATGAGGCAGAGGCAGAGGGAGAGGGAAAGAAGCAGATCTTCACTCTGGCCCTTGTGATACCGAGAATCAAACTGGGGACCTCGTGCTTGAGGGTCCAACGCTGGACCCAGGCGCCGGGTCCTGGGCCGAGTGAATGGGAGCCGCCGTCCGCTCCGCCACTAGAGGGGCCACCCCGCCAGGGTGCGACAGAGGACGCACCGGCCTCCCTGGCTCAGGCGCCCCCGCGCTGCCCCCGCGCTGCCCCCGCAGGCCACGCTGACGTTCCTCCTGGACCACCTGCGCCTCGTGTCTTCCTTCCACGCCCACAACCGCATGACCCCGCAGAATCTGGCCGTGTGCTTCGGGCCGGTGTTGCTGCCGGCCCGCCAGGCCCCCTCGCGGCCCCGCATCCACGGCTCGGGCTCGGGCCCGGGCCTGGCCAGCGCCGACGTGGACTTCAAGCGCCACATCGAGGTGCTGCACTACCTGCTGCGGGCCTGGCCAGGTGAGCGCTCCAGCCTCCGTCTCGCCGGCTTGCTCCCGGGCGGCCAATGGGAGCCTCGGGTTTCAGGGAGGCCCCGCCCCCTTGGGCCCAGAGGCGGTGGTCCCCTGGTCGCCCGGGCAACCGGCTCCACTTGAACCGGGCTGATGCAGCGTCCCCCGTCTGGGCCGGCCAATCGCAAGCCGGTGGCCTTAGCAACCATTTTCAGGCTCAGCCAATGAGAAGCGGGTCTCCACAGTCGCCAATCAAGAGAGCGGCGGCTGCTGTGTCGACCCATCAGAGGGAGGCTAGGAGCCGGGGGCAGCCAATCAGCGTTCGAGGCCGCCCTCTTCCCTCTGCAGACCCCCAAAGGCCGCCAGAGGCTTCGGAAGCCGCCTCGGCCCTGAGCCCCGAAGCGCGGCCGCCGCTGCACCTGCCGCTCGCGGGCCCCGACGGGGTGGTGACCCGGACCCGCGACCGCGGCGGCCCCGAGAGCCCCCCCAGCAACCGCTACGCCGGTGACTGGAGCGTGTGCGGGCGGGACTTCCTGCCGGGGCCGGAGGACGCGGGCGACCGCGAGACGGACAGCGAGGACGATGACGTCGACGACATCGAGGCCCCCTTCATCCCGCACCTGAACCTCAGTGACTTCGACGCCCTCATCCTGGACCTGGAGCGGGAGCTCGCCCAGCAGATCAACGTGTGCCTCTGAGTCCCCGCGCCCGGTTGCTAGGGAGGAGGGGGCCGGGTTGCTATGGGGGTCGCCTAGCAACCGTCAGCCCTGGCGCCGAGCATCCTTCCGGGATGCTTCTTCCCCTGCTGGGAATCGGGGGCCCAGAGCAACCGGGGACCCGGTTATTTGTTGAGTGCTCGGGCCATCGGGGCAGTTCCTCCGAGCACCGAGGGCCGAGGCGTCTCCCTGTAGCTGCGGAGACGGAGAGGGAGACAGCGCCCCCGTGATGCGCGGCCCCCGCCCCTGCCCCCACCCCGCCAGGGTCACTGTGAGCCTGGACCCTGCCGACCGAATCAGTATTAGCCTTTTATTTTATTTTATTTTTTTCCTTCCCTCCTGGAATTGAGGGCCTCGCACACGCAGGATGTCACTGACTCCGAGCTGACATGCTCGGACAGACAGACATAGACAGCACAGTGCCAGTGGGAACCCCCCCCCAAAGTGGGGGTGGCCGGGGCTCCAGCCCGCGGAACTAGCCCACCCTTCAGTATCAGCTTTGAGCACCGCACCTCCGCCCTCCCGGCCTCGGGGCAACCCCGGACTCGGTGACTCTGGCCAGGCAGCCCCCCTGCCCACTCCCACCCGAGGAAAACACGGAGCACTTAGCAACTCCCCCCCAGTGGGGCTCGGCACTCTGGTACGGACCCTATTTATTACCTCCGTGCACCTGCGTCTGTCAGGCCAGTGGCGGGAGACTGAGCAGGGGTGGGCGGGGGTCTGTGGCCCGCACCCGGTGGGAGAGGAGAGGAGAGCCCCCGCCGTCTGTCCTGCACCCAGGCCTCGTCCCTCGCTTGGCCTTTGTGGAAAATAAACTTGGACCCACGAGTCCCGGCCGCCAGCGGCGGTTTATTTGCTGGAGGCGGGAGGAGGGGTGCGGCCCCCCGGGAGTGGGTGGCGGTGTCACTGCTGGGGGAGGGGGGCGCCCGGCCACCCTAGACGGAGATGGAGCCGTCCCGGAAGTCCGTCCTCCCGATAAGGACGTTCACCACCACGGGGCGGCCGTCCTGAGCCAGACGCTGGGCTTCCCGCAGCACCTCGGCCACCCGGTCCTCTCGCTCCCGGGACAGCAAGAGACCCCGGGCACCCAGGCCCTCGGCCGCCTTGTGATAATCTACGACGGGGACATAGGGGGTCAGGGGAGAGCGGCAGGGACCCCCGGCCTGCCCCCCAACCCCCCAGGTCTGCCCCCCAACCCCCCAGGGCTGTCCCCCGACCCCCAGAGCTGCCCCCAAACCCCCCAGGGCTGTCCCCCGACCCCCAGGGCTGCCCCCCGACCCCCAGAGCTGCCCCCAAACCTCCCAGGGCTGCCCCCAAACCCCCCAGGGCTGCCCCCGACCCCCAGGGCTGTCCCCCGACCCCCCCGGGGCTGTCCCCGACCCCCAGGGCTGTCCCCCGATCCCCAGGGCTGCCCCCGACCCCCAGAGCTGACCCCCGACCCCCAGGGCTGCCCCCCAAACCCCCAGGGCTGCCCCCCAACCCCCCAGGGCTGTTCCCCAACCCCCAGGGCTGCCCCCGAACTGCCCCCCTCCGACCCCCATGGTTGCCCCCACCCCCCCAGGGCTGCCCCCCCGACCCCCAGGGCTTCCCCCCCCGACCCCCAGGGCTGCCCCCACCCTCTCGGACTCCCCCCACCCCCCCAGGGCTGCCCCCAACCCCCAGGGCTGCCCCCAAACCCACCAGGGCTGCCCCCACCCCCCAGGGCTGCCCCCACCTCCCCGCCCCGCTCACCGCTAAAGGCCAGGCCACACGCCACGTTGCTGCCCAGGCTGGGCACCTGCTCTCGGGAGATCTGGGTCCAGCCGGCGTCGTTCCCGATCACGGCCAGCACGGGGACCTGTGGGGACGGGACGGGACGGGATGAGGCCGAACCCAGGGACGTGGAGAGCCCCTCCCCGACCCCCTGCCCTCACCTTGTGTCGGACAAAGGTATCAAACTCGATGAGGCTGTAGCCAAAGGCTCCGTCCCCAAAGAGGCACCAGACCTGGGGAGGGGGGTGCCCAGGGAAGGTTGGGGGGCTGCCCCAGCAAGCAGCCAGCCCCCACCCCACACGCAGCCTCCCCGCCCCGGTTCACCTCGGCCTCGGGGCGGCACAGCTTGGCCCCCAGTGCGAATCCCGCGCCGACGCCCAGCGTCCCGAAGGCCCCTGGAAGGGAGACAGGGCGTCAGCAGCGGAGGGCCGGGGGCACGGGCAGGGTGGCGGGGTCCCCCCTCACCAGGGTCCAGCCAGCGCAGGGGGCCCCGCGGCCGCAGCAGGTGGGCGGCCGTGCCCACAAAGTCGCCTCCGTCCACCACCAGCACCGAGTCGGCGGGCAGCGTCTCCTCCACCAGCTGAAGCACCCGGACGGGGTTCAGGTGCCGGGACACGGGCTGGGCTGCCTTCTCCCTGCGCCGGGGGACGACGGGGTGTCAGGGGGGCCCGTGGCGGGGAGCCCCAGCACCGGCGGCCCGCCCCGCTCCGGCCGCGCACCGGAAGGCCTGCTCCTTCTGCCGGTCGGCCTCCCGCAGCTCCTCCGCCCAGTCGGGGGCCCAGGCCAGGCCCCGCAGGCGCGACACCAGCTCCAGCAGGAACAAGCCCACGTCTCCTGGGGGTGGGGGCGCAGCTGTAGGCAGGGGACCCCCAAGGAGCCCAGGCAGGAGCCCCAGGGGCAGCCCAGAAAGAGACGGGGCTGGGGGCCAGGCGCACACGGTTAAGCGCATACAGCACTGACCACAAAGGCCCAGGTTCGAGCCCCTGGCTCCCCACCTGCCCACGAGCAGTGAAGCAGGGCTGCAGGTGTCTGTCTCTAGCTCTCCCTCCTCTCTCGACTTCTCTGTCCTGTCCAATAAAACGGGGAGGGAAGACCAGCAGGAACGGTGGGTTCACCCTGCAGGCATCGAGCCCCAGAGATGACCCTGGCAGCAGAAAAAAGGAGAAGAAAGGAAAAAAAAGAAGGAAAGAAAGAAAGAAAGAAAGGAAGGAAGGAAGGAAGAAAGAAGCCCAGGCCAGCCCCAGAAGCTCACGCCTGCCTCCCCGTCACACCCAGACACCAAGTTCCACCGGCTCCGTCCCGGGCACCAGCCCCCAGTCCGCACAGGCGCCCGGCCCAGCTCCACCTCCCAGACCCTCAGGGCGCCTGGTGGGGACAGAGATGGCTGAGCAGGGCCGCAGTCGGGGCGGACCCAATGGAGGAGCTGCTGGCTGGACGAGGGGGTCCCACCCCGCACAGAGCCCACCCCGGGGACCACCCCAGCAGAACAGGGTGCGAGGGCAGCCGCGGGTGGGGACCCACCCTGCACGGCCGTGTGGGGCTTCCAGAACATGTCTGCATTCAGCAGCATCTCCCTCCGGTCCCGGTTGACGATGAGGACCTTGCTGCTGCGGCTCAGGGCGCGGCCGTAGGACAGACGGAAGTCACACACCATCCCTGGGGGGGGGGAAGGACAGACGGAAGTCACACACCATCCCTGGGGGGGCGGCGGAGATGGGGGGAGGGCGGGGGGCTCAGTGTGGGTGGGGTGGGGGGACGGGGCCGCCAAGCCCTGACTTCACCTGCAAAGGGGACCCCGTGGGGACCTGGACCCTCTGATGGAGGTGCCCACAGGAAGGGCGAACAGACGAGAGGATGACAGGGTGCAGAGCAGGGCGGCAGAGGAAGGGGAGCCGGACCCCCGTCTCTGAGAGAACCAGGCGCTCCCAGCCTCTCCCTCTCTCCTCTTTCTCCTCTCTGCCTCCCTTTCCTCTCTCTGCCTTTGCTCTCTCCTCTCTCCTCTCGCTCTCTCTCCCTCTCCCTCTCTCCTCTCTCCTTCTCTCTTTCTCTCTCTCTCCTTCTCTCTCTCTCTCCTTCTCTCTCTCTCTCCTTCTCTCTCTCTCTCCTTCTCTCTCTCTCCTTCTCTCTCTCTCCTTCTCTCTCTCCGTCTCTCCATCTCTCTCTCCTCTCTCTCTCCCTCTCCCTCTCTCCTCTCTCCTTCTCTCTCTCTCCTTCTCTCTCTCCTTCTCTCTCTCTTTCCTTCTCTCTCTCCTTCTCTCTCTCCGTCTCTCCATCTCTCCTCTCTTTCTCTCTCTCTCCTTCTCTCTCCTTTTCTCTCTCTCCTTCTCTCTCTCTCTTTCCTTCTCTCTCTCTCTCCTTCTCTCTCTCTCTTTCCTTCTCTCTCTCTCTCCTTCTCTCTCTCCGTCTCTCCATCTCTCCTCTCTCTCCCTCTCCCTCTCTCCTCTCTCTCCTCTCCCTTCTCTCTCTCTCTCTCCTTCTCTCATGAATTAATAGGTTTGGCGCACCTGGTTGAGCACACGTTACAGGGCACAAGGACCCGGGTTTGAGCCCCCGGTCCCCACCTGCAGGGGGGCAGCTTCACGAGCGGTGGAGCAGGGCTGCGGTGTCTCTGTCTGTCTGTCTGTCTCCCCCCCCCCCATGCCTGTCTCTGGCCGGCGAATGAAGAACACAGAGGCCGCTGCCTCACTGCGGGGAGGAGCTACCTGCGGGTGGAAGGGAGGCTTTTTGGTTGGGGGAGGGGGTCCCTCGAGCCCCACCTGCCAGCAAGACCACGTCGGCCTTCTTCAGGGCGGCGCTGCGGTTCTGCCGGATGTGGAGCGGGTGGTTGGCGCCCAGCAGCCCCCGGGCCATGCCCCCCAGGAAGCAGGGGACTCCCAGGGTCTCCACGGCCGCCCTGGGTGAAGGGGACGGGCAGAGCGGGGGTGAGATGGGCCCAGCGCCCCCCACCCTCCGCCCGGCCCCGGGGACCCCCGGGCGTCTCACCGGAGCTTGTCGGCCGGGGTGGGGGGCAGCAGGGCCTGGCTCCCCAGCACCAGGAGAGGCTTCTTGGCCCGGCTGAGGACCTCCACGCAGCACTGCACCTGCACAGGAGAGAGAGAGAGAGAGCGGCGTGCTGGGGCCGGGCGGCGGGCGCACCGGGCTGAGCTCAGCCCTTACCGCACACGAGGACCCGGGTCCGAGCTCCCGGTCCCCACCTGCAGGGCTGCGGGTGTCTGTCTCCATCTCTATCTTCCTCCCTTGTCTCAATTTCTTTCTGTCCTATCTGATAAAAACAAAAAAGAGAGAAAGAAAGGAAGAAAGAAAGACCAGTGGCCACCAGGAGCAGTGGATTTGTGGTGCCGGCACCGAGCCCCATCATAACCCTGCTAGCCACACGAAGTAAGAAAATAGAAAATAAAAAATAAATTTCAAAAGAGATCATAAAAAAGCAGCTGACCCAAGCAATGGAGCAGGGCTGCAGGCATGTCTCTCTCCCTCCCTCTGTCTGCCTTTCCCTTTCCTCTCAATTTCTCTCTGCCTCTGGTCAATAAAGAAATAGAATTGTTGACGGGGTCAGACGGCATCATGGTTCTGCAAAGAGACCCTCCTGCCTGAGGCTCCAAAGTCCCAGGTTCAGTCCCCAGCACCACCATCAGCCAGTGCTGAGCAGGACTCTGGTTAAATAATAATAATAATTTTTTCAAAGCATCAAATGAGAGAAGGAGATAATAAGCAGCCGGTCCAAGCAGTGAAGTGGGGCTTCCGTCTCTCTCCCTGGCTCCTCTCGATTTCTGTCTCTATGCAAAATACATAAATAAGTGAGGATGTGAAACAGAGAGACAGGGGCCGAGGGGCGGCGTAAGCTGGCCGAGCACACGTGTTACAGGGCACAGGAACCCGGGTTCAAGCCCCCGGCCCCCACCTGCAGGGGGAAGGCTTCACACGTGGTGAAGCAGGGCTGCGGTGTCTCTGTCTCTCTCCCTCTCCATCACCTCCTTCGCTCTTGATCTCTGGCTGTCTCTACCCAATAAATAAAGATTAAAAAAACAGAGAGAGGCATAAAGAGAGAAGAGGCACCCCTCTTCATCCCGGGGAGAAAGCAGGGTGCTGGGCCCTGAGTTGCCACCTCTGCCCCCCACCCCCACAGCCCCCCTGCAAGGGACGGGCCAGGTCACCTGCTGGGCGGACGCCTTGGGGATGTCCACAGGCAGGGGGCCCTCGGGCCGAGGCTCCCAGGCTCCCGCAAACAGGTCGTCCAAGTGGTTCTCCAAGTACCTGCCAGGGGACAGCGAGGGGGTGACCCCAGGCCACTGGCCACTGTCGGTGAGCAGGGAAAGGAGGGGTACCCCCAAACTGCTTCTCCTCTCTGTCTCTGAAACAGTCAGCCTAGAGCCAGAAAACCCTGGCTACAACAGTATTTATTTATCCATTTTAGAGGCCTGGGGAGACAGCATGATGGTTCTGCAGAGACCCTCCCGCCTGAGGCTCTGAGGTCCCAGGTTCCATCCCCAGCACCACCAGCAGCCAGAGCTCAGCAGGACTCTGGGCTCTCTCTCTCTCTCTCTCATCAAATACATAAGTGAAATATTACAAGCACTCTCCTGCCTACGGCTCTGAGGCCCCAGGTTCAAGCCCCAACACCACTGCCTGCCAGAGCTCAACAGAGCTTTGGGGAAAATGATGATGATGATAATAATAATAGTAATGATAACAATAATGGAGCTGGGGAGGCAGTATAATGGTTGTGCAAAAAGACCCTCCTTCCCCACCTACGTGGGGTCACTTCCCAGGCGGTGAAGCAGGGCTGCAGGTGTCTGTCTGTCTCTTCCCGTCTGTCTCCCCCTCCCCTCTCCATTTCTCTCTGTCCTGTCCAATAAAATAGAAAAAAAAAAAGTAGCCTCCAGGAGCAGTGATTCACAGTGCGATAACCCTGGAGGCAAAAGAAGAAAAGAAGAGAGAGTCCCAAGTTCAATCCCCAGCACCACCAGCAGCCAGAGCTGAGCAGGGCTCTGGGAACAAATAATTAAGAGTTTTTAATCTCGTCGCCTGGGAGGTGGTACAGAGGACGACCACAGGACTTGAAATACCTGCTCCTGAGTTTAACCTGCTCTCTCACTGATAAACACACATCAGGACCAGACGGGTACAGCTGGCTGAGCGCACCAGGCACCAGGACCCGGGTTCGAGCCCCCAGACCCCGCCTGCAGGGAGGGAAGCTTCACGAGTGGTGGAGAAGGGCTGCAGGGGTCTCTGTCTCTCTCCCTCTCTGTCTCCCCCTCCCCTCCATTTCTGTCTCTAATACATAAAGTAAAATAACTGTACCCAAATTACAGTTTTACCTTTTAGGTTATTTTCAATAAAAATAGCTAGAGGGAGTCAGGCAGTGGCTCAGCAGGTTAAGCGCAGGTGGCGCAAAGCGCAGGGACCGGCGTCAGGATCCCGGTTCGAGCCCCCGGCTCCCCACTTGCAGGGGAGTCGCCTCCCAGGTGGTGAAGCAGGTCTGCAGGTGTCTGTCTTTCTCTCCCCCTCTCTGTCTTCCCCTCCTCTCTCCATGTCTCTCTGTCCTATGAAGCAAAAATAAACGCATGCTCCCCACCTGCAGGGGAGTCGCTTCCCAGGCGGTGAAGCAGGTCTGCAGGTGTCTGTCTTTCTCTCCCCGTCTCTGTCTTCCCCTCCTCTCTCCATGTCTCTCTGTCCTACCCAACAACAACAACAATAATAACTACAACAATAAAACAACAAGGGCAACAAAAGGGAATACATATTAAAAAAAAAAAAAAAACACTAAAACAGCCCAGTGCATAACTCTTGCAGGCTGGGAGGGGTCGAGCCGGGGCGGGCGGGGGGCTCGGGGGCTCCTCACCAGGAGAGGGCACGGCCCATGAGGCCCTTGGGAGGCTTGGCGGGCACCATCTCCCTGCGGACCATGAAGTAGGGGTACAGCACGTCGATGGGCAGCTCCACAAACACAGGGCCTGCGGAGGGGTGGGAGGGAGGAAGACAAGATGGTGTGTGGGGGGGGGAGTCCGGGTAGGAGGCGGGAGGCTGGTCCCCGTCCCCCGTCCCCCGCCCCACCTGGGGTGCCGGACTGGGCATCGGCCATGGCGGCCCTGAGCGTGGGCACGATGTCCCGGACCCTCCGCACGGAGACGCAGAATTTGCAGAGCGGCCGGAACAGGGAGAGGTGGTCGATGGCCTGGAGGGCCCCCCGGTCCTGCAGGAGACGGGAGTCAGCCCCCCACCCACCCGGGACCTCCTGGGGGCCCCGGTCCCCCACCTCCCCCAGCATGGGACTTCCGGGGGGGCCTCCTGCGCAGCCACCGGGCACCCACCTGCAGCAGGGTGCTGGCCGCCCCGCCCAGGAGCAGCACGGGGGACTGGGCCATCTGGGCGTTCTTCACGGCCGTCACCGTGTTGGTGAGACCCGGGCCCGCCGTCACCACCGCCACACCCACTGTCCCTGCAGCACAGAGCGGGGTGGGGGGTCACTCGGGGCCCCAGGACCCCTCACCCGGCCACCCCTCCCTGTGTCTGTCACCCCCCCAGGACCCCATGAGCCCCTCCCCGTGTCACCTGCCTCTGTGCCACCCACCAGGGCGCCCTCCCTGTCCCCCCAGGTCCCCGCTGTGTCCCCTCGCCCCCCACCCACCCACCCGAGACGCCCCTCACCGCTCAGACGCGCCACGGCGTCGGCAGCGAACACGGCCGTGGCCTCGTGCCGCACGTCCACCACGCGGAGGCCACGCTTCTCACAGGCCACCAGCACCGGGGACACGTGGCCGCCCACCAGCGTGAACAGGAAGCGGACACCGTGGGCTCGCAGCACGGCCGCTACACTCTCCCCGCCGTGCCGGGGGCTGTCCCGGTCCACCTGGGGCAGCGGTGGGGGGTCGGTCAGGGGCCGTGCTAGGGACGCCGGACCTGCCGCAGCTCCTGGACAGCCGACCCCGGCCTCCCCGGGGCCAGGTGGCGGCCCACCCAGTTGAGTGCACCAGTCACCAGGACCCGGGTTCGAGCCCCACGGTCCCCACCTGCAGGGAGGAAGCTTCGCGAGTGGCGCAGGGCTACAGCGGTCTCTCTGTCTCTCTCCCTTCCCGATCAGTTTCTCTCTGTCTCTAGTCAATAAGTATTTTCAACAGCAAGAGACAAGTGCATGCAGAAGACGGCATAATAAATGGGAAAGATGCTAGACTCTCAGGCCTGAGGTCCCAGGTTCCATCCCCGGCATCCTATGTGCCAGACGGAGGCTCTGCTGCTCTCTCTCTCTCTCTTTCATTAAAAACTAAATATTAAAAAAAGAGGGTGGGACCAAGAAGACAGCTCAGGGGTTCTACAAACAGACTCTCCTGCCTGAGGCTCTGAGGTCCCGGGCTCAATCCCCAGCAGCACCATCAGCCAGAGCTCAGCAATGCTCTAGAAGGGAAAAAAAGGAAAAGGAAAAAAAAAAAAAAAAAAACAGGAAGAAAGAAAGAATGAATCCTAGGTGTCCAACAACAGATGAGGGGCTGAGAAAACTGTCGTCTGTATACACCGTGGAATACTACTCAGCTGTGAAGAAGAATGGGGTCACCTTCCTCCCCTCTTGTCGGATGGAGCTGGAAGGAATCGTGGGAAGTGAGATCAGCCAGAAAGAGAAGGATGAAGAAGAGCTGATCTCACTCAGGGACACAAGTGGAGACATCAGAACAGAAATGGGAGACGCCAAGCAGAACGTGGGCTGGGTTTGGTGTCTTGCACCAAAGCAAAGGACTCTGGGGGCTTTCCCGTCCTGGTGCTGATGTTGGGGGAGGACCTGGGCTGGGGGCTGGGGGCAGAGTGTTTTGCAGAAAACTGAGCAATGCTACACGTGCGCCAACCAACAACTGACTGTATTTACTATAAAACATGAATCCCCCTAATGAAAACAAAACAAAACAAAAGTTAATTTTTTTTAAAGAAAAGCCCACTCCTACTTTGAGACTTTGGGCAGGTGTTCGGGGTGCCTGAGAGTCGCCCCTAGGCACTGGGCCTGGCCCGGGACACCCCCGGGCCCCTCGGGGTTCAGAGGTCACCGCTCCCTGCGGAGAGGCCCCTGGGCGTTGCCAGGCGGGCCCGGCTACAGCTTGCAGCCGAACCCGGAGGCAAAGTCCGGGGCTTGGGCCTAGGAAGAAGGCTCCCCCACCCCCGGCAGCCCTGACCTCAGGGACACCCTCCCTGTGCCCACCTGCGGGACAGGTGTGTGGCAGGGCCCGCCCCTGCACGCCTGCACCCCGCACCTGGTGCCGCAGCCGGTAGAGCAGCCCCAGCCGGTGCGCAGCCCCCAGCAGCCCGGTCAGCAGGGCCCCGCAGACGACCAGCAGCCAGGCCAGGACGGCCCCCGGGGACGCGGGAATGGCGGGGTCCTCCATGCCGCCGCACCTAAGGGAGAGACGGCACTGTCAGCGGCGGGATGCGGCGGCTGTGCCCGCCTGGTGGCCCGGCTCCGGGTTCAGACCTCGTCCCGCCCAGCAGTTGGCATCCATCCCGCCCCGCCCTGCCCGCAGGCCAATTTCAATGAAGCCAGCCCCTCCCGTCCAGCCTGGGATGGCCACGCCCCTTGATCTAGGCCACGCCCTCCTGGGAGCCTGGCCACGCCCCCCACGGCAGGCTAGGACCCGCAATTGGTTAGCGTGGACATAGGCCACACCCCCAGAGCTCGCAAGTCATGCTTCTATTGGCTATACTGCAGGAAGACCACGCCCCCTCGCAGACGGGCCACGCCCCTCCACAGGCGGGCTAGGGGCAGGGCCACGCCCCTAGGGCTTACTCCAACCTGATTGGGTAGGCGGTAGGCCACGCCCCCAAGCTGGGCACCGCGGGGGCCACGGACCACGCCCCCTCCGTCAAGCCACGCCTCCGTGACGTCACCACCCACATCGGGGTCCCCAGTTATGGACAGCGCCACTCACCCAGGCCCACAAACGGAGCCGGGAAGCCCCACATCGTCTTCCCCTTAGGGTTCAGAACCCCAATAACACCCCCCCACCCGACCTTGGCAGAGCCCCGCCCCCTGACGTCATTGACACGATGCCATCCCCAGCCAGGCCCCGCCCCCACGGGGATGCCATCCCGGGTCCGAGCCCGAGCTCCGCGGGCTGGCATGCGGCGGGGCTGCACTCCCCTCCCACCTGAGACCCGTGGACCTTCACATACGGGAAATGGCGCACAGCCCGGGGAACTCGGCGCCCGCCCTCCGTATCACGTGACGCGGCCGCGCGCGTCCGTCCGTTCACTCCCTTGGAACGAGTGGCGTCCCGTAGTCCGTCCCGGCAGGCCTGCGCAGAGTGGTCATGGGAGCCCTCTCGCTATTGGTCGCCTGGGACACAGGTCCCGCCTACCGAGGCCTTCTATTGGTTGCTGCGGATGGCCACGCCTTCTTTCCGGTCGCCCATTGGCCGACGTCCTCGATGGCCCCCCTCTCTCGCCGCCTCCATTGGCTCCCACATTGGGGCTGTAGAAAGCCCGGCGCAAACCGCTTCCCAGCGCAATGGAGGCCTGGCTTCGTCACGGGGCTGGCAAGGCCGGCCAGGGGCTCGCTTCCCCCCTCCCCAGGCCTCCCCTCGTTTGCATCAAGCCCCGCCTCCTGACCCCGGTAGCATAGGCCCCGCCCTCGGTACAACCCCGCTGCGACAACACGCCCTCTGGTCGGACAGTATTCGCGCCTGGCCACGCCCCCGCCGCCGGTCACGCCCACTGCGAGACGACCCGCCTCCTAGACCCTGTCCCGTCCCGTGATTGGTCGCAGCTCCCGCTGCTGGCCACGCCCTGTGTTTGGCCACGCCCCTTCCAGGACCCTTTTGCTTTCCAGGCTCCCAGATGGAGCTTAGGGGTGTCTGCGGGCCTGGGGGAGGGTCCCCTGCCCAGCTTCTCCCCATCACGCAAGGGGGTGCCTGATGCCCAGGGCCCTCTTCCCTGTCAGCTGCTGGGATGGCCTGGGAGGTGGCTCAGTGGGTAAAGCCTTGGCCTCTCAGGCATGAAGTCCTGAGTCTGATGCCCAGCACCACATAGGCCAGAGTGATGCTCTACCTTCTCTCTCTCTCTCTCATTTTAAAAGATTTTATTGATTGATTGATTGATTGATTGATTGATGAGAAAGATAGGAGGAGAGAAAGAACCAGACATCACTCTGGTACATGTACTGCCGGGGCTTGAACTCAGGACCTCACGCTTGAGAGTCAAGCGCTTTATCCACTGCACCACCTCCCGGACCACAATAAATAAATATTTTAAAAAAGCAATTCTACAGAGCTGGGACGACAGCACAGTGGTTCTGCAAAAGAATTTCATGTCTGAGGCTCTGAGATGCCAGATTCAATCTCCAGCACCACCGTCAGCCAGAGCTGAGCAGGGCTCTGCTCTTTCTCTGTAATTCTCTCATTGAAAAAAAAAATATATATATATAATACTATAATATATAATTATATATATGTAAAATTATACGTATATATATACTAAAGGGCAGGAGGTAGATAGCCTAATGGTTGTGCAAAGAGGCTCTCATGCCTGAGGCTCCAAAGTCCCGGGTTCAATCCCCCGCACCACCTTCAGCCAGAGTTAAGCAATGCTCTGGTAAAATAAATAAATCAATTATTATTTTTCACCTCCAGGGTTATTGCTGGGGCTTGGTGCCAGCACTATGAATCCACTGCTCCTGGAGGCATGTTTTTGTGTTTTTTTTTGGGTAGAGGCAGAAAGAAATTGAGAGAAGAGGGGGAGATAGAGAGACAGAGAGACACCTGTAGCCCTGCTTCACCACTCGTGAAGCTTCTCCCCTGCAGGTGGGGACCGGGGGGCTCGAACCGAGATCCTTGCACGGGGTCCTTGCACTAAGTACTATGTGCACTTAACCAGGTGCGCCACTGCCTGGCCTAAAATACTGTTTTTAAGAGAGTGTAAGGCTTTTGTAACTCTAGTGCAATGGCAGAGTTCAAGACTTGAATGTGAGGGGCTCTCAGTTCAGTCCTCAGCACTGCATATGCTGGTGAATGATTTTCCCTTTTCCTTAACAAATAACAAACCATTTAAAAGGTGTGTTTAGGGGGAGTCGGGCGGTAGCACAGTGGGTTGAGCGCAGGTGGTGCAAAGCGCAGGGACCGGCATAAGGATCCCGGTTCGAGCCCCTGGCTCCCCACCTGCAGGGGAGTCGCTTCACGGGCGGTGAAGCAGGTCTGCAGGTGTCTGTCTTTCTCTCCCTCTCTCTGTCTTCCCCTCCTCTCTCCATTTCTTTCTGTCTCTCTATCGATAAATAAAGATAATACAAATCTAAGAGGCCCCATGGATACACCCCAGGTCCAGAGCTCCCGTTAGCCACCCATGAGAGACCACCACCACCCCGACCTTGATGAAGCCGACAGCCAACAACAGTGTCCACTATTCCTTTATTCGGCAGGAATGGGGGAGGTCTGTACAGTACCGTGTCCAGGGGCTGAACTACAGAGAAGGGCCGTGACCAGAGGCCGTATTACAAACCTTCTCTCTGCTATGGGCCTGGGCAGGATGGGCGGAAAGCGGGGAGAAGGGGACAGCACCCAGGCGACGGAGAACCTCTCCCCCACCCCTGGTCCTCAGCCTTCCCGCCCCCACCCCAAGACCCATCTCTTTGGAAAGTGGGGAGGGGGACGGCAGCAACCACAACGGGACTTGGGGAGAGGCTCTCTGGTGCCTCACACACACACAAAATAAAATAAAACCCTCCCTCCCCAAAAAGGCAGTGCCCCCCTCCCCGCCCCCAAAATGCAGTCAAGTGAGTGCGGAGGGGGGAGGGGAGCGGGAGGAGGAGGGGCTGCTAAGGCAGGTGTGACTCCTGACCCCTGACCTCCGGCCCCTGCGGGGGTGGGTGGGGAGGGTGGCACCCTCGACACACCCTGGGGTCATGTACTCGGTACCAAGTCGGCCCACACAGGCCCACAGACTCAGCCCCACGGGGGCACTGGGCGCTTCTCCCCGGGGGAGGGGGGGGTGGTAAGGGTCGGGGTGGGGTTTATTTATTTTTCTTTCTTTCTTTGTTCATTTTGGGAGAGAGGAGGCGTTGGTTAGGGAGTGTCTCCATATATGACATGTTGTAAAAAATAAGTCATAACAATAACAATAATAATATAATAATACGTCGGTGTACATGGATCTGCTTCTATACAAAAACGTAAAAAAAAAAAAATAGAGAGAGAAAAGGAATTCATCGAGGCAAGGATTCCCATCTCCCTCCACGCGTGTGAGGGCGTGAGCCGTGAGAGGCGGGGGGAGGGGGGGGATCATGATGGAGGGGCGGTCAGAGCAAAAGAAAAAACGAAGAGTGGGGGGGGGGGCTGGCTGGGTGGGTGGGGACAGTCCCAGACTTGTCATGAGAGCAGGAGAGGAAGGTGGAGGGGGCCAGTCAGGCCGCACCCCTGTCATGAAGACGGGAAAGGGTGGCATTGTGGGCAGGCGACCTCTGGGTGACGTCTGCCGGGTGTGCAGGGCTGGGGGAGTGGAGGCAGCCGGCGGAGACAGGGAAGGCCTCAGAATCCAAGCACCGTCCCCCCGACTCTCAAGCCTGCACCTGTCTTTTGGGGTCCCCCTCGGCCTGGGCCTGGACGAGAGCCCCAGGGACGGAGAAGGTGGGCAGCACCCCGCGGGTGACCCCGGGGACCCTGGCGGCCGGGCTGGGCGTGGGTTCAGACCAGTCCGAGAGGGCGGGGGGAGAGGGGCTGGCCCAGTGCCCCGGGGACTCGGGGGACGGGGTCAGGTAGGGGTGCTCGCTGGTCACCTGCAGGAAGCGAGCTTTGGGGGGGCTGGCCCGGACGCCCTCGTCCCCGCCGCTCCCCCCGGGGGCCGCCAGGTAGGGAGGGGGCCTCTCGGCCGGGGACGCGGGGGTCCCGGCGGGCAGCGGCTGGGGTCCCAGCGGCAGCAGGAAGGGGGGTCCCGGCGGGGCGGGGGGTTGCAGGCGGGCCCAGTCGAGTGGCACGGCCACGGGGTTCAGCAGCCCCAGGCTGAGGACGCAGCGCCCCAGGGCCCCCCGGCCGGCACCACCCAGTGGGGCCAGGGGCACGGCGGACCCCCCTGGGTAGGCGGCCTCCAGGGCGAAGCCGCCGGGGGACGCCGGGGGGCCCCCGAAAGGCCGAGGCGAGTCGAGGGAGTCGGCGGGGGACAGGGTGACGGAGCTGTCGGCCAGAGGCCCCGGGCAGGCCAGGGTCAGCTTCTTGGCGCGGCCCCGGGGGGCGCCCGGGGGTCCCCCTGGCCCGGCCCTGCCCGGGGGCCGGCGTCCCTTCCTGCCCCCCGAGGGGGTGGGCCGGAGGCCGGGTGGGCAGAGCGGGGCCTCCTGGGGGCTGCGGGGAGCCCCTGGCCGCTCCAGGATGCCCGCGATGTCCTGGTGCAGACGCTCCCGGGCCACGTCTCGGGGCAGGCGGTCCAAGTGGTCGGCGATGTCCCGGTTGGCACAGTGCTGGAGCAGCAGGCGTGCCGCCTCCAGGCTGCCCTCCCGGGCCGCCAGGAACAGGGGCGTCTCCTCCTGGGGGGACGCGGGGCATCAGGGGCCACAGCAGGATGGGGACGGTCACGTGGGGTGGAGAAGGGGGGCGGCAGGGTCTCCTACTGGGGGGTGTCGGGGGCAGCCACAGGGACAGGGAATGTGGGACAAGGAACCTCTTCCTGGGGACGTGTCAGGGGACACGGACAGGGGAGAGGGGACGAGGGGACATGGAGAGGGACAGGGAGGGGGGACGGGGGGACAGGGGAGAGGGGACGGGGGACACGTAGAGGGACGGGGAGAGGGGGACTGGGGAACAGGAGAGGGGACAGGGGAGAGGGGACAGGAGAGAGGGGACAGGGGAGAGGGGACAGGGGAGAGGGGACAGGGGGACAGGAGAGGGGACAGGGGGACACGGAGAGGGATGGGGAGAGGGGGACGGGGGGACAGGAGAGGGGACAGGAGAGAGGGGACAGGGAGACACAGAGAGGGACAGGGAGGGGAACGGGGGACAGGAGAGAGGGGACAGGGGGACACGGAGAGGGATGGGGAGAGGGGTTCGGGGGGACAGGAGAGAGAGGACAGGGAGGGTGACGGGGGACAGGAGAGAGGGGACAGGGGAGAGGGGACAAGGACAGGGACTGATGCTTCTTTCTTTCTTTCTTTCTTTCTTTCTTTCTTTCTTTTTTTTTTTTAACCAGAGCACTGCTCAGCTCTGGCTTATGGTGGTGCAGGGGATTGAACCTGGGACTTTGGAGCCTCAGGCATGAGAGTCTGTTTGCATAACCATTATGCTATCTAACCCTGCCCGGGGACAAGGACAGGGACAGGGGAGAGAGGGACAGGAAAGAGGGGGTCAGGGGAGAGGGGACAGGGGGACACAGACAGGGAGGGGGAGAGGGGACAGGGTGACGGGACAGGGGGCAGGGGGACGGGGAGAGGGGACAAGGGGACACGGACAGGGACAGGGGAGAGGGGGACAGGAAAGAGGTGGACAGGGGTAGAGGGGACAGGGGAGAGGGGACATGGACAGGGACAGGGGGATGGGGAACAGGGGGACGGGGGATAAGAGATGGGGCAGGGGTACAAGGGGACAGGGGACATGAGGACATGGGGACGGGGGACTGGGGAGAGTTTATGGGGACAGTGGGTAGGGACAGGGGACAGGGGGACTGGGGATGCGCCCAGCCTGCCCCCTTGTCTCTCTGTCTCTGTCTCTCTCCAAGAAATGGGCATGAATGAGGCGGGACTCGGGGGCGGCCATCTCTTCTCCCGTGAGGAGAGCGGGGTTCAGAGAGGGGGAGTCACTCAGCCCCGGCCACACAGCGCGGCCCCCTCCCCGTGGACGTCTGCCGTCCCCCCGCCCAGGGCACCCGGCTGGCACGGGGGGGGGGGTCACCTTGCTGTCCTGCAGGTCCTTGTTGGCCCCGCTTTTCAGCAGCGCCAGTGTGGCCTCCACGTTGTTCACGGCGGCTGCCCAGTGAAGAGCTGATTTTCCTGAGGGGGTGGTCGGGGGTGGTCCAGGTCGTCAGGGGGTGGTCTAGGTGGTCGGGGGTGGTCTAGGTGGTCGGGGGGTGGTCTAGGTGGTCGGGGGGTGGTCCAGGTCGTCAGGGGGTGGTCTAGGTGGTCGGGGGTGGTCTAGGTGGTCGGGGGTGGTCTAGGTGGTCGGGGGTGGTCTAGGTGGTCGGGGGGTGGTCCAGGTCGTCAGGGGGTGGTCTAGGTGGTCGGGGGTGGTCTAGGTGGTCGGGGGGTGGTCTAGGTGGTTGGGGGTGGTCCAGGTCGTCAGGGGATGGTCTAGGTGGTCGGGGGTGGTCTAGGTGGTCGGGGGGTGGTCCAGGTCGTCAGGGGGTGGTCTAGGTGGTCGGGGGTGGTCTAGGTGGTCGGGGGTGGTCCAGGTCGTCAGGGGGTGGTCTAGGTGGTCAGGGGGTGGTCTAGGTGGTCAGGGGGTGGTCTAGGTGGTCAGGGGGTGGTCTAGGTAGTCAGGGGTGGTCTAGGTGGTCGGGGGGTGGTCCAGGTCGTCAGGGGGTGGTCTAGGTGGTCAGGGGGTGGTCTAGGTGGTCGGGGGGTGGTCTAGGTGGTCGGGGGTGGTCTAGGTGGTCGGGGGGTGGTCCAGGTCGTCAGGGGGTGGTCTAGGTGGTCAGGGGGTGGTCTAGGTGGTCGGGGGGTGGTCTAGGTGGTCGGGGGTGGTCTAGGTGGTCGGGGGGTGGTCTAGGTGGTCAGGGGTGGTCTAGGTGGTCGGGGGGTGGTCTAGGTGGTCAGGGGTGGTCTAGGTGGTCGGGGGTGGTCTAGGCGGTCGGGGGTGGTCCAGGTGGTCGGGGGGTGGTCTAGGTGGTCGGGGGGTGGTCTAGGTGGTCGGGGGTGGTCTAGGTGGTCAGGGGTGGTCGGGGGCAGTCGGGGTTGGCGGGAGGAGTGTGGGGTTGGGACGTGGAGGCCTGTCTGGCCCCATGGGTGTGTGCGCGTGTGGGAGGGGGCTGTGTGGAGGGAGGTATGGAAGGTTCCACCAAGAACTGAGGTTTCAGCCACAGATCCACTCGCAGAGCAGGTGAGGGCCAGGGAGGTGGGGCAGTGGTTAGAGCCTGGGGTCCCTCCTGGGTTCCATCCCTGGCATTGCAGGTGCCAGAGGGAGGCTCTGCTCCTGTTTGTGTGTGTCTGTGTGTGTCTGTGTGTGTGTATGTGTATCTGTGTGTGTGTCTCTGTGTGTGTGTATCTGTCTGTGTGTGTGTGTCTGTGTGTGTGTCTCTGTATGTGTGTATCTGTCTGTGTGTGTGTGTATCTGTGTGTGTGTGTCTCTGTGTGTGTGTATCTGTCTGTGTGTCTGTGTGTGTGTATCTGTGTGTGTCTGTGTGTGTGTCTGTGTCTGTGTGTGTCTGTTTCTGTGTCTGTGTGTCTGTGTGTATCTGTGTGTCTCTGTCTGTGTGTGTGTGTCTGTGTGTGTGTCTCTGTATGTGTGTATCTGTCTGTGTGTCTGTGTGTGTATCTGTGTGTGTGTGTCTGTGTGTGTGTATCTGTCTGTGTGTCTGTGTGTGTCTATCTGTGTGTGTCTGTGTGTGTGTCTGTGTCTGTGTGTGTCTGTTTCTGTGTCTGTGTGTCTGTGTGTATCTGTGTGTCTCTGTCTGTGTGTGTGTCTGTGTCTCTGTCTCTGTGTGTGTGTGTCTGTGTCTCTGTCTGTGTGTGTCTGTCTCTGTGTCTGTGTCTCTGTGTCTCTGTCTCTGTGTCTCTGTGTCTGTGTCTCTGTCTCTGTGTCTGTCTGTGTCTCTGTCTGTGTCTGTGCCTCTGTCTCTGTCAGTGTCTGTGTCTCTGTCTCTCGTTGCCATGAGGATCATCGCTGGGCTCAGTGCCCACATGAGGAGTCCACCACTCCCAGCAGCCTCCCCCCCTTCTGTATTCAACTTATTTACTGGACAGACAGAGGAACTGAGATGGAAAGAGGGAGACAGAGGGAGAGAGAGAGAGAGACCCCTGCAGCCCTGCTCCCTGCAGGTGGGGATGGGGGATAAGGGGGCTTGAACCCAGGACCTACGGGGGACGAAGGGGCTTGAACCCGGGTCCTTGTGTGTGGAAACAGGTGCGCTGTAGGTCACCCCACCCGAAACACGCAGGTCCCAGGGTCCAGCCCATGGAGGGCGGGGAGGCGTCCGGGGAGACAGAGGGGTACACGGCTCTGGGAGTCTTGACGGACGCGGCCCCCACCCCGAGGCCTCCCCACCTACCCAGATCATCCACGGCGTTCACGTCAGCATGACAGGCAATGAGCTCTTCCACCATGCCTTCCACCGCCAGGCGGGCCGCCAGGATTAGTGCTGTGGATCCGTCTGCCATGCGGGCATCCAGGTCCGTGCAGCGGTTCCGGATGAGGATCTGAGGGGGGGAGTAGGGGACAGGGGTCAGGGGTCAGCAGTCAGAGGTCAGGGGTCAGCAGTCAGGGGTCAGGGGCAGCAGTCAGGGGTCAGCAGTCAGAGTTCAACAGTCAGGGGTCAACAGTCAGGGGCAGCAGTCAGGGGTCAGGGTCAGCAGTCAGGGGTCAGCAGTCAGGGGTCAGCAGTCAGGGGTCAGCGGGCACGGAAGCAACTGCCTCAGGCCACCCCCCAGGGCCCCCCAACCCCACCTGGAGGCCACACAACGGCTGCTACCCAGACTCCCTCACTTCCCCATTTCCTCACTTCCCCATTTTCTGAAGTCTCAGAAATAAACATATGGGGGGTCGTGGGGGAGCAGGCGGGTGCACCTGGCTGAGCACATCTGTTCCATGCATAAGGACCAAAGCTCGAGCCCCCAGCCCCCGCCTGCAGGGGAGAAGCTTCAGGAGCAGTGACACAAGGCTGTAGGTGTCTCTCTGTCCTTCCTCTCTCAATCCCTCTCTGTTTCAGCCCAATACATGAATGTGCAAATAAAATATTTTCAAAGATACAAAGTTCAAGGCCCCCCGTCCCCACTTGTGGGGGGAGGCTTTATGAGGGGCGGAGCAGGGCTGCAGGTGTCTGTCCCCACCCTCTCTCTCTCCATATATATATAGCCTCTTCTCAATTTCTCTCTCTCCATATATATATAGCCTCTTCTCAATTTCTCTCTCTCCATATATATATAGCCTCTTCTCAATTTCTCTCTCTCTCCATATATATATAGCCTCTTCTCAATTTCTCTCTCTCTCCATATATATATAGCCTCTTCTCAATTTCTCTCTCTCTCCATATATATATAGCCTCTTCTCAATTTCTCTGTCCAGTCTTCTTTTAACCTTTTAAAAATTATCCTTATTTAATTATTGGATAGAGACAGCCAGAAATCGAGAGGGGAGAGGGAGATGGAGAGAGACAGAGAGACACCCGCAGCCCTGCTTCACCACTCGCGAAGCTTCCCCCCTGCAGGCGGGGACCAGGGGCTTGAACCTGGGTCCTTGTGCGCTGTAACAGGTGTGCTCAACCACCCGGCCCCTGGCCAATCTTCTCTGATGCAACTTTTTAAATTTTTTATTTATTTTATTTATTGATTGATGGAAAGCAGAGAGAGAGAGAGGTAGAGAGGTAGACGAGGGAGAGAGAAGGACCTACGGCCTGGCCCACCTCCTCCCCCCGCCCCGGCCAGGTGGGGACCAGGGGCTCGAACCCAAGTCCTGGCTCACTGGAATGTGCTCACTCAACCAGATGCACCACCGTCCAGATCCTTCTCTCTCCTTTTTAGAAAAGAAAGGTGAGAGACTGAGACGCAGAGAGGCACCTGCAGCCTGGCCCACCCCCCCCGCCCCAGGGCTCGAACCCGGGCCCACCTGGAAGACGCCCTGGGCGTCGGCGGTGACGGCGGTGTGCAGCGGGGTGCGGCCGGCGTGGTCCTGGGCGTTGGCGTCGGCTCCCGCGTGCAGCAGTCGCTTGGCGGCATCGGCGCGGGCGTAGCGGGCGGCCAGGTGCAGGGCCGTCTCCCCCGTGCGGTCCGTGCGGGCCCCCAGCTGCGCGCCCTGGCCGATCAGCTCGGAGATCATGCCGGCCCCGTCCTCCCCATCCTCCTCCTCCGCCGCCGCCTCCAGGGAGCCCCCGCAGAAGGAGGCCAGCATGAGCGGGGTGAAGCCGTCTGTGAGCAGAGGAGGGTCACGGGGAGCACGGGGATGGAGGGCGCGGGGAGAGATCAGGGTCACGGGGAGCACGGGGATGGAGGACGCGGGGAGAGAGCAGGGTCACAGGGAGGACGGGGATGGAGGGCCTGGGGAGAGAGCAGGGTCACGGGGAGCACGGGGATGGAGGCGCGGGGAGAGAGCAGGGTCACGGGGAGCACGGGGATGGAGGACGCGGGGAGAGAGCAGGGTCACGGGGAGCACGGGGATGGAGGACGCGGGGAGAGATCAGGGTCACGGGGAGCACGGGGATGGAGGACGCGGGGAGAGAGCAGGGTCACGGGGAGCACGGGGATGGAGGACGCGGGGAGAGAGCAGGGTCACGGGGAGCACGGGGATGGAGGACGCGGGGAGAGATCAGGGTCACGGGGAGCACGGGGATGGAGGACGCGGGGAGAGAGCAGGGTCACGGGGAGGACGGGGATGGAGGGCGCGGGGAGAGAGCAGGGTCACGGGGAGCACGGGGATGGAGGGCGTGGGGAGAGAGCAGGGTCACGGGGAGCACGGGGATGGAGGACGCGGGGAGAGAGCAGGGTCACGGGGAGCACGGGGATGGAGGACGCGGGGAGAGAGCAGGGTCACGGGGAGCACGGGGATGGAGGACGCGGGGAGAGAGCAGGGTCACGGGGAGGACGGGGATGGAGGACGCGGGGAGAGAGCAGGGTCACGGGGAGCACGGGGATGGAGGACGCGGGGAGAGAGCAGGGTCACGGGGAGCACGGGGATGGAGGACGCGGGGAGAGGCTGTGGGGACAAAGAAGCCTCCTCACTGCTGGTGGGAATGTCAGTGGGTCCAGTCCCTGTGGAGAGCAGTCTGGAGACTCTCAGAAGCTAGAAGTGGGCCTGCCCTGTGACCCTGCAATTCCTCTCCTGGGGACAGATCCTAAGGACCCCAACACACCCATCCAGAAAGATCTCTGCGCACCTGTGTTCATAGCAGCGCAATGTGTAACAGCCACAACCTGGAAGCAACCCAGGTGTCCAACAACAGTTGAGAAGTTGTGGTCTAGATACACCAGGGAATACTACTCAGCTGTTAAAAGGAGTGAATTCAGGAGTCGGGTGGTGGCACAGAGGGTTAAGCGCACGTGGCACAAAGCGCAAGGTCTGATGTAAGGATCCCGGTTCGAGCCCCCGGCGGTGAAGAGCAGGTCTGCAGGTGTCTGTCTTTCTCTCCCCCTCTCTGTCTTCCCCTCCTCTCTCCATTTCTCTCTGTCCTATCCAATAACAATGATCGCAGTAACAACAATAGTAACTACAACAATAAAACTACAAGGGCAACAAAAGGGAATAAATAAATAAATAAATAAATAAGAAAAAATAGTGAATTCACCGTTTTCAGCCCATCTGGGATGGAGCTGGAAGGAATCCTGTGAAGTTTGATGAGTTAGAAACAGATGGGGTGACCTCACTCACGGACAGAAGTTGACAAACAAGATCAGAAGGGAAAACACTCAGCAGAACGTGGACTGGAGTTGGGGTCTTGCACCAAAGTAAAAGACTCTGGGGTGCGGGGGGGAGGGGGTGGAGGGTTGAGGTCCTGGAACATGAGGGCAGAGGACCTAGTGGGGGCTGAATTGTTACGTGCGAAACTGGGAAATGCTGTGCACGTACAAACTATTGTATTTACTGTGGACTGTGAACCATTAATCCCCCAGTAAAGAAATTAAAAAGAGACTCCGGTGCTCTGACCACTGCACCACCGGTGCAGTCATTCATCAGAGTCCCCCCAGCCCCACACACACACACCCAGGGTGCAGGTCCCCCCGCCCCCGGGCAGGGCCAGCTTGGGGTCCCAGGGACGAGGACGGGCCCGCTGACCTGGTCCCTGCACATTCACGCCCACGCCGTGGCCGTCCGCGTCCCCCTGAGGTGGGGTCAGGGCCGTGGCGGGGGCCGTGCGGATGTCGGCGGCCACCAAGTGGTGCTGCGTCCACTGGCGGGAGTCCACGGCCTCCTCGGACCCGGCGCCAGGCTCTTCCACCTGCGGACACCAGGAAGGAGGGGGTCTCAGGAGGATGGGGAGGGGGGCCGGAGAGACACGGGGGTCCCAGGCCACCCGGCCACCTCCAGGATCTATTTCTCTCCCTCCCTTCCTTCCTTCCTTCCATCCTTCTAGGATTTATCTTTCTTTCTCTTTTCTTTCTTTTAGAATATATTCTCTCCCTTTCTTTCTTTTTAATTTTTTTTAAATGTATGTATTTATTTATTCTTTTTGTTGCCCTTGTTGTTTTTTTATTGTTGTAGTTATTATTATTGATGTCATGGTTGTTGGATAGGACAGAGAGACATATGGAGAGAGGAGGGGAAGACAGAGAGGGGGAGAGAAAGACAGACACCTGCAGACCTGCTTCACCACCTGGGAAGCGACTCCCATGAAGGTGGGGAGCCGGGGGCTCGAACCGGGACCCACACGCCGGTCCTTGTGCTTTGCGCCACCTGCGGCGCTTAACCCGCTGCGCCACCGCCGGACTCCCCCTTCCTTTCTTTCTGGATCAATTTATTTTCCTTCTTTCCCTCTTTCTATTTTTATTCTCTTTATTTATTGGATAGAGACAGCCAGTCATCGAGAGGAAAGGGGGAGAGAGAGGGAGAGAGACAGACAGACCCCTGCAGCCCTGCTCCACCGCTCACAAAGCTCCCCCCCTGCAGGTGGGGACCAGGGGCTTGAACCCGGGTCCTTGAGCCCTGTTAACATGTGCGCTCAGCCAGGTGCGCCACCGCCCGGGCCGCTTCCCCTCCCTCTTTCCTTTTTTTTTTTTTTCTTAAAAATATTATTTATTCATTTTCTAAAATTTTCAATTATATTAATAGTGGCGTTCATATTAACCACCAAATAGGATTAAACAGGTTCACCAAGAGAAAAATTAATGATCTCATGTTGGAAAACTATACTGCAGTGAAAATGAATCCATAATTGCTACTTAAAACAGTGGAATAAGGGAGTTGGGCAATAGTGCAGCGGGTTAAGGACACGTGGCTCCAAGCTCAAGGACTGGAGTAAGGATCCTGGTTCAAGTCCCCGGCTCCCCACCTGCAGGGGAGTCCCTTCACAAGTGGTGAATCAGGTCTGTAGGTGTCTGTCTTTCTCTCCCCCTCTCTGTCTTCCCCTCCTCTCTCGATTTCTTTTTTTTTTTTTAATTTAAGAAAGGATAAATTAACAAAACCATAGGGTAGGAGGGGTACAACTCCACACAATTCCCACCGCCCAATCTCCATATCCCACCCCCTCCCCTGATAGCTTTCCCATTCTCTATCCCTCTGGGAGCATGGACCCAGGGTCATTGAGGGTTGCAGAAGGTGGCCCTCTTTCCTTTCAAGATCTGTTTCTCTTCCTTCTTTTCCTCCTCCCTTTCTTTCTGAATCTGTTTCTCTTCCTTCCTCCTTCTTCCCTTTTTTTTTTTTTTTTGTAAGGTCTACTCCTCCCCCTTTATTGCTTTTAGGATCTATCTCTCTTCTTCCATCCACATATGCTTAACCCGCTCCTTTCTTCATTTCTTTCTTTCTTTCTTTTTTTTTACCACCCTCCCTCCAGGGTTATCGCTGGGGCTCGGTTCCAGCACTACGAATCCACTGCTCCTGGAGGCCACTTTTCATTTTTATTGGGTAGGGACAGAGGGAAATGGAGAGAGGAGGGGAAGATAGAGAGGGAGAGAGACAGACAGACACCTGCACACCTGCCTCGCCGCTCATGAAGCCTCCCCCCTGCAGATGGGGAGCCGGGGGCTCGAACCCAGACCCTTGAGTGGGTCCTTTTTCCTTAGTATCATGTGCACAGAGCCTGGGGTGCCACCATCTGGCCCCGCTTTCTTCCTTTCTTTCTTTCTTGCTTTCTTTCTTTCTTTCTTTCTTTTTCTTTTATTTGGTAAGACAGACAGAAATTTAAAAGGAAGGGGGAAATAAAGAGGGCGAGAGAGTGGCAACCAGACTCTCCTGCCTGAGGCTCTGAGGCCCTGGGTTCAACCCCCAGCAGCACCATCAGCCAGAGCTGAGCAGGGCTCTGGGGAAACAATAATAGTAATAATAATAATAATATGGCTGGGAAGACAGCACAGGGATTCAGCAAACAGACTCTCCTGCCTGAGGCTCTGAGGCCCTGGGTTCAATCCCCAGCACCACTATCAGTTAGAGCTCAGCAGGGCTCTGGGGAAATAATAATAATAGTGATAATAATAATAATAGTAATAATAATAATAATATGGCTGGGAGACAGCACAGGGGTTCAGCAAACACTCTCCTGCCTGAGGCTCTGAGGTCCTGGTTTCAATCCGCAGCACCACCGTCAGCCAGAGCTCAGCAGGGCTCTGGGGGCAAGGGAGGGAAAAGAAAGAAGAAATAGAGGTGGAGAGACAGACAGACCCCTGCAGACCTGCCCTACCACTCATAAAGCTTCCCCCTTGCAGGAGGGGACCAGGGGCTTGAACCCAGGTCCTTGAGCCCTGTAATGTTTGCACTCTAGCGAGTGCATCATAGCCCAGCCCTCCTTTCTCCCTTCCTTCCTTCCTTCCTCCCTCTCTTTCTTTCTTTTTTGACATCACCAAACAATTTCCCCATGCCTGCGAGATTTCAGCGTTCCCGAGCCTACTTTTCCAGAAAGAGACAGAGACAGAGAGAGGAGAGAGAGGCACCCACACCGGAGCTTCCCCCAGCGCTCCGGGACCCCTTGAGTGGAGCCGGGGCCGGAACCTGGACCTTGGCGGTGGGATGGGGTGTCAGAGGGTGCTGGGGCGGCACCTTCAGTCGCTTGGCCTCTGGACACTCGGAGTCCATCCAGTCTGTGGCCATGTCCTCCATGAGACTCTCTCCTTTGCCCATGTTCCTGTGGGCACAGAGGGAAGGGCGGCTCGGGAGGGGGGCTGGGCTGGGGGAGCAGAGACCCCACAGGTGGGTCCCCAGGGGCTGGGGGCTTCTTCCTGGGTTGGTGGGACCCCAGGGTCCAGGGGAAGTGGGGGGTCTCAGGCACACAATGTGAAGAGGGATCCCCAGCTTGATGGCAAGGTCGGGGGGGTCTCCTAGGTCAGGGGTCCCCAGGCGCCAAGGTGGGAGGGGAAAGGGGGTTCAGGGTGAATCAGAGGTCACAAAGGGCTGCGGGTGTCTGTCTGTCTCTGCATCTCTGTTTTCCTCTGTCGCTTTCGAAACTAATTAATTAATTAATTAGATTTTTTTAATGTCACAATGGGCAACGGTCAGAGGAGTCTGGGAAACATAAGATCAAGGCTCAGGGTGGTGAATGAAAATGGTTTCTTGTTTGTTTTTTTAAGTTTTTTTTAAAAAATATTTATTTCCCTTTTGTTGCCCTTGTTATTGTAGTTATTGATGTCATCGTTGTTGAATAGGACAGAAAGAGAGAGGAGGGGAAGACAGAGAGGGGGAGAGAAAGACAGACACCTGCAGACCTGCTTCACCGCCTGGGAAGCGACTCCCCTGCAGGTGGGGAGCCGGGGGCTCAAACCGGGATCCTCACACCGGTCCCTGCGCTTTGCGCCACCTGCGCTTAACCTGCTGAACTACCGCCCGACTGCCTTTTGTTTTGTTTTGTTTTGTTTATCTTTATTTATTTGTTGGGTTGAAAGAGGCAGAAATCAAGTGGGAAGGAGGAGGTAGAGAGGGAGAGAGACAGAGAGACACCTGCAGCCCTGCTTCACCACTCGCAAAGCTTTCCCCCTGCAGGTGGGGACCAGGGACTCGAACCCGGGTCCTTGTGCCTGGTGACACGTGCACTCAGCCATGTGCGCCATCATCTGGCCCCATGGTGGACCTTCAATTGATTGATTGATTGATTGGAAGGGGCAGTAAAAACAGATGCCAAGCACTTCTGGGGAGCCACAGTGGGGCAAGGACGCCCTGAAGGCAGGAAACGGGGTGCAGGAAATCAGACTGGGGAGGTCTCTGAACGAAGGGTGACCTCCTCCACCTCCCCTCCCCTGTGTGTGGAATTGGGACTCCGGAAGGCTGGGGTCTTGAGGGGGGGGGGTCCGGAATGGGATCTGGGTGTGGGGGTGCAGGGGGCTCACCGCATGCCCAGCGAGTCCTGCCCCACCGGCTCACGCCGGCCCTTGTGGACGGCACCCACATCCTTGCGCAGGGAGAAGCCCTCGGGGAACCACAGCGTGCTGTGCTCCCGCTTCCTCCGGGCCACCATCACCCCCAGGCCCAGGACCACCAGCAGGAAGACGCCGCCCGCCGCCAGCAGGGGCGGCAAGGACAGCCCAGGCTCGGGCGCCGGCTCCAGGGGCTCCCCTGTTAGAGGGCAGGTGTCCAGGGGGTGTCAGCCCCAGCCCACGACGCCTCAAAACCAGCCCCAATGCATGCAGCCCCAGGGAGCCCCCCAGAACCAGCTTGGCTGCATGGACTCCCAAGGCCAACACCTCCAGCCAACCTGGGCGCACATGCACATACCCAGGACAACCCCTCTCCCGGGGCTCCACCTCCCGTCCACCCGGCACCCCAGGGTGGGGCCCAGCCGCACCCCGAGCGTCCCGCAGAGGGTAGGGGAAGTCGAGGCGCTCCACCGCTGACAGGGCGCCCAGGTAGTCGGCCGCGCTCTGGGCGTCGGGGAAGCAGTGGTTGCTGCCGGGGGTCTGCAGGCAGAGCCGGTTGTCAATCTCCAGCATGACCACAGAGCTGGGGGGCCGGGGGAGGGTCTGATCAGCACCGGCGGGGGCGGGGGCGGGGGCGGGGGCGGCTCCAACCCATCCCTGCGGCCCCCCACCTGGCCTCCAGTCCCCGCAGGCACCCACAAAACCAGCCTCAGTCTCCAGTCCCAGTGTGCGCCCCCAAACCCCAGGGGCCCCCCAAATGGTCCCGTCCCCTACAACCCCAGGGGCCCCCACCCTGACCCCATGCACCCCTAGGGTCCCCCCCACCCAGATGCCTTCACCCCCAGGCCCCCCACACTGACCCCCTGCACACCCAGGGTCCCCCACCCTGACCCCTGCAACCCCCACCCTGACCCCATGCACCCCTAGGGCCGCCCACCCTGACCCCTGTACCCCCAGGCTCCCCACACTGATCCCAGGCTCCCCACCCTGACCCCTGCAACCCCCACCCTGACCCCATGCACCCCCAGGGCTGCCCACCCTGACCCCTATAGCCCCAGGCTCCCCACACTGACCCCTGCAACACTCACACTGACCCCATGCACCCCCAGGGTCCCCCCACCCTGACCCCTGTGGCCCCCACCCTGACGCCTGCACCCCAGGCCCCCACACTGACCCCTGCACCCCCCACCCTGACCCCTGCACCCCCCACCCTGACCCCCGCACCCCCCACCCTGACCCCTGCACCCCCCACCCTGACTCCCGCACCCCAGGCCCCCCACCCCGACCCCCGCGCCCCGCTCACCCGATGACCTCGGGGGCGGGCTGGGGGCCCAGCTCGCGGCGCGGGCGGGCGGGGGGCGGCCCCGGGGGCGCGGGCGGCCGGTGGAAGGGGAAGACCATGGCGCGGCCCCGCTCGTCCCGGCGGAAGCGCAGCGCGGTGCGGAGCAGGCGGCTGAGGCGCTGCAGGAAGCGGGCGGCGGCGCGCAGCAGGTCGGCGGGCGGCAGCAGCACCGTGAGCACCAGCACCCCGCGCGCCCGCAGCGCCGGCACCGCCGCCGCGCAGTCCAGCCCGTCCCAGCCGCACGCCGCGGAGTTGCAGCCCTGGTCGCAGCGGCCGTCGGCGAAGTGGTCGGCGCAGTACTGCTCGTACACCGGGCTGCAGGGGCGGGTGAGGGGCGCGGGGCGGCTCAGGGGCGCGGGGGGCGGGTGAGGGGCGCGGGGGGCAGGTAAGGGGCTCGGAGGGCGGGTGAAGGGCTCGGGGGACAGGTGAGGGGCGCGGGGGGCGGGTGAGGGGCTCGGGGGGCGGGTGAAGGACTCGGGGGACAGGTGAAGGGCTCGGGGGACAGATGAGGGGCGCGGGGGACAGGTGAGGGGCGCGGGGGGCAGGTGAGGGGCGCGGGGGGCAGGTAAGGGGCTCGGAGGGCAGGTGAAGGACTCGGGGGACAGGTGAGGGGCGCGGGAAGCAGGTGAGGGGCGCGGGGGACGGGTGAGGGGCTCGGAGGGCAGGTGAAGGGCTTGGGGGACCGGTGAAGGGCTCGGGGGACAGGTGAGGGGCGCGGGAAGCAGGTGAGGGGCGCGGGAAGCAGGTGAGGGGCTCGGGGGGTGGGTAAGGGGCTCGGAGGGCAGGTGAAGGGCTTGGGGGACAGGTGAAGGGCTCGGGGGACAGGTGAGGGGCGCGGGAAGCAGGTGAGGGGCTCGGGGGGCGGGTGAGGGGCTCGGGGGGCAGGTGAGGGGCTCGGGAAGCAGGTGAGGGGCTCGGGGGGCGGGTGAGGGGCTCGGAGGGCAGGTGAAGGACTTGGGGGACAGGTGAAGGGCTCTGGGGACAGGTGAGGGGCGCGGGGGACAGGTGAGGGGCGGGGGGCAGGTGAGGGGCGCGGGGGGCAGGTAAGGGGCTCGGAGGGCAGGTGAAGGACTCGGGGGACAGGTGAGGGGCGCGGGAAGCAGGTGAGGGGCGCGGGAAGCAGGTGAGGGGCTCGGGGGACGGGTGAGGGGCTCGGAGGGCAGGTGAAGGGCTTGGGGGACAGGTGAAGGGCTCGGGGGACAGGTGAGGGGCGCGGGAAGCAGGTGAGGGGCTCGGGGGACGGGTGAGGGGCTCGGAGGGCAGGTGAAGGGCTTGGGGGACAGGTGAAGGGCTCGGGGGACAGGTGAGGGGCGCGGGAAGCAGGTGAGGGGCGCGGGAAGCAGGTGAGGGGCGCGGGAAGCAGGTGAGGGGCTCGGGGGGTGGGTAAGGGGCTCGGAGGGCAGGTGAAGGGCTTGGGGGACAGGTGAAGGGCTCGGGGGACAGGTGAGGGGCGCGGGAAGCAGGTGAGGGGCTCGGGGGGCGGGTAAAGGGCTCGGAGGGCAGGTGAAGGGCTTGGGGGACAGGTGAAGGGCTCGGGGGACAGGTGAGGGGCGCGGGAAGCAGGTGAGGGGCGCGGGGGGCAGGTGAGGGGCTGGGGGGGCGGGTGAGGGGTTCGGGGGACAGGTGAAGGGCTCGGAGGGCAGGTGAGGGGTTCGGGGGACAGGTGAGGGGCACGGGGACGGGTGAGCGGTGCGGGGGCCAGGTGAGGGTCGGGGGAAGCAGGGGAGGGGTGCTGGGTGCAGGTGAGGGACTGGGGGCCAGGTGAGGGCGCGGTGGGCGGGTGAGGGGCGCGGGGGGCGGGTGAGGTGTTCGGGGGACATATGAGGGGTTTGAGGGACAGGTGTGGGACGCGGGGGGCGAGTGAGGGGTGCGGGAGGTGGGTGAGGGGCACGGGGGGCGGGTGAGGAGCGGGGGGCAGGTGAGGGGCGCAGGAAGCAGGTGAGGGGCTCGGGGGTGGTGAGGGGTCCGGGGGGCAGTTGAGGGACGTGGGAAGCAGGTGAGGGGCGCGGGAAGCAGGTGAGGGGCTCAGGGGCAGGTGAGGGGTGCAGAAAGCAAGTGAGGGGTGCGGGAAGCAGGTGAGGGGCTCAGAGGCGGGTGAGGGGTTCGGGGGCGGGTGAGGGGTGCGGGGTCAGGTGAGGGGCGTGGGGGGCGGGTGAGGGGCGCGGGGGCAAGTGAGGGGCGCGGGGGCAGGTGAGGGGCACGGGGGCAGGTGAGGGGCACGGGGGGTCAGGTGAGGGGTGCTGGGGGCAGGTGAGGTGTGGGGATTCAGGTGAGGGACAGGGGGGCCAGTGGGTGGACTGCTGGTGAGGGGCACGGGGAGCAGGTCAAGGGTGCAAGGACAGGTGAGGGGCATGTGGGCAGGTCACGGGCATGGAGCTATGAGGGGGAGCAGGGGTGGTCAGGGGCATAGAGGCTGTCAGGGAGTGTAGGGCTGTCGGCGTGGGGTGGGGAGCACACAGGACACAGGGGCACAGGAGTTGGGTCAGGTGAGCGCAGGGGGCTGGTCGGGGGGTGCAGGGAGAGGGTCAGGGCATCCTCTTCCCAGACTGCCCTCAACATGGACAGATGGGTAGGGGATGATGGGGAGATGGTGAACCAAGGGGTGGATGGGTATTGGATGGATGGATGGATGGATGGATGGATGAATGGATGGATGGATGATGGATACTGAGTGGATGGACGGATGGGTGGGTAGATACTGGGTGGATGGAAGGATGGATGCTTCACTGGATGGATGGGTATTGGGTGGAGGTGTGGACAGGTAGATTGTTTAGTGGATGGATGGATGGATGGATGGGTACTGGGTGGGTGGGTGGGGACTGGGTGGGTACTGGGTGGATGGCTGGGTGGGTGGGTGGGCGGGGACTGGGAGAGCTCTGGGTGCTGGATGGTGAGTGGGGTCCTCACTTGCAGGCGGGCTCCCGGCCGCCCTCGTAGCAGTCGAAGTTGTCGTAGAGGCAGTCGGGGGAGTTGCAGGCGGGATCGCAGTGGCTGTTGTTGAAAAGCCGCCAGCAGCCCAGCGCCCGGCACTGGTGCCAGGGGTCGCCCACGCTGAGGGAGCAGTCCCCTCCGTCCCAGCCGCACGCGGGGCTGTTGCACTCTCGGTCGCAGCGCCCGTCCCCGCTCTTGGCCTGGCAGGAGGCCCTGGGGCACGGCTCCCCCTCCTCCCCCCCCGGGGACCCCGCTTCCTCCTGGGGGTCCGCCACCTCGCAGCGTGCCCCCGCCCAGCCCGGGGCGCAGACGCAGCGGGGAACGGGCCCCGGCAGGCAGGAGCCCCCGTGCAGGCAGGGCAGCCCCAAACAGTCTGAGTTGGGGGGCGCCCGCGGAGGGCGGCAGGCGGGCCCGGGCAGCCCTGGGGGGCAGATGCAGCGGGGGCCGCGGGCAGTCTGCTGGCAGGGGACCCCCACGGGGCACTGCAGCTCCTGGCAGGAGCGGGCCACCCGCTCGCAGCGGGGACCCCAGGCAGGCTGGCGTGTGGGGCGGAGAGAAAGGGACGGGAGAAGCAAACATGGGGGAGAGAGACACACAGAGAAAGGACCGTCAGAACCTGGCGAAGACGGAGCCTTCAAGCTCCTCCCCAAGCCCCCCCAGCATCATCGCCACCTGTCCAGGGGAGCCCCCCCCCCTCAAATTGCACATAAACCCCATGTCCAAGGCCGGGTGGTGGCGCACCTGGTTGAGCACACCTGTCACCAGGCACAAGGACCCAGGTTCAGGCCCCTGGTCCCCATCTGCAGGGCGGGAAGCTTCACGAGCGGTGAAGCAGGGCTGCAGGGGTCTCTGTCTCTCTCTCTCTCTCCCTCTCCTCTCTCAGTTTATCTGTTTCTATCCAGAATAAATCAACATAATTAAACACAACTCCCTTCTACCCACAATTAAACCCTCTTCTTTTCCCTTCCTTTATTCCTTCCTTCCTTTCTTTTTTTTTAATTTTTTAAAAATATTTTATTTTATTTATTTATTCCCTTTTGTTGTCCTTGTTATTTTATTGTGTAGTTATTATTATTGTTGTCGTCGTTGTTGGATAGGACAGAGAGACATGGAGAGAGGAGGGGAAGACAGAGAGGGGGAGAGAAAGACAGACACCTGCAGACCTGCTTCACTGCCTGGGAAGCGACTCCCCTGCAGGTGGGGAGCCGGGGTTCGAACCGGGATCCTTATGCCCGTCCTTGTGCTTTGCGCCACCTGCGCTTAACCCGCTGCGCTATAGCCCCACTCCCTTTTTTTTAAATTTTTTTATGAACTTTATTTATTTATTCCCTTTTGTTGCCCTTGTTGTTTTATTGTAGTTATTATCATTGTTGTTGTTGGCTAGGACAGAGAGACATGGAGAGAGGAGGGGAAGACAGAGAGGGGGAGAGACAGACAGACACCTGCAGACCTGCTTCACCGCCTGGGAAGCGACTCCCCTGCAGGTGGGGAGCCGGGGGCTCGAACCGGGATCCTTTCTTCCTTCCTTCCTTCCTTCCTTTCTTTCTTTCTTTCTTTCTTTCTTTCTTTCTTTCTCTTTCTCAACAGAGGAAGAGGGAAAGAGATAACAACACCAAATCTTCCTGCAATGTGATAGGGGCCAGGCTCGAACCTGGATCCCACACGTGACAAAGCAGTGCATACCCAAGTGAGCTATTTAGCCAGTTACTAATTGACTGCCTGCCTGATTGATTGATTGATTGATTGGTTGATTTTTGGAAAGAGAGAGACCCCAGCTCCTAAGTTCTCATGACCGTGGTGGGACCAGGCTCAAACTCTGTCGGCCAAGCTTTTCCCATGCCCTATGCCCTCTCCCTCCCACTGGCCTCCCAGAACTGCCGCCCCCTCCCCAAAAGGACTCGGGGAGAGGCGCCCCAACCTACCGGGACACAGTGGCAGAGAAAGACCAGGGAGCCCCCGGGCCCGGGGCTGGGGCGGCACTGCCCCCCGTGCTGGCATGGCATCGACTCACAGGGTGACAGGAGAGCCTGACATCGGGGACCTGGGGGCGGGAGGGGGCAGGGTGGTGGTGGGTCAGCCTCAGGCCAGGATGGGTAGGGGGAGCACCAACCCCCCCCCCCCCGTGTGCCCAGCTCACCCGTGAAGCCGGGGAGACAGAGGCAACGGAAGCCGCCGCCGCCGCCGCCGTCGGCCGCCTGCAGACAGTCTCGGGTGTGGGCGGCGTGGCACGCCCCTGGGCGACACTCGTTCAAGTCGGCCTCGCAGCGCTGGCCCGTGAAGCCCGGGGGGCAGCTGCAGCGGAAGCCCCCCACCAGGTCCACGCAGGTGCCGTTGTGCAGGCAGCGGGGGCCGGGGTCCAGGGGGGGCTCGGGGGCGCAGTCGTCTTCGTTGATCTCACACAGGACGCCTGGCGGGAGGTGGGGCGGGGGGCCGGTCAGAAAGGAAGCAGCTGTCACCATGCGTAAGGACCCAGGCCACCCCCCCAGTCGTACCCAGCACAGCCCCATCAGGGAAACCTCCTCCCTGCCCACAGTGCACATCAGCCCCGTTCTGGGGGTGCACCTGGTTCAGCGCACAAGGACCCGGGTTCAAGTCCCTGCCCCCCACCTGCAGGGAAGAAACATCACGAGCATTGAAGCAGGACTGCAGGGGTCTCTCTGTCTCTCCCCCCCCCTTTTGTTGTCCTTGTTGTTGTAGCCTTGTTGTGGTTATTATTGTTGTCTTAATGTCATTTTCCTTGTTGGATAGGACAGAGAGAAATGGAGAGAGGAGGGGAAGACAGAGAGGGGGAGAGAAAGACAGACACCTGCAGACCTGCTTCACCACCTGGGAAGCGACTCCCCTGCGGGTGGGGAGCCGGGGGCTCGAACCGGGATCCTTATGCCGGTCCTTGCGCTTTGCGCCACCTGCGCTTAACTCGCTGCACTACCACCCGACTCCCATCTTTATTTGTTTTTATTGGATAGAGAGAGCTAGAAATCGAGAAAGGGAGAGATGGAGAAGGAGAGAGAGAGACCCAGCCTTGCTCCACCACTCGGGAAGCTTCCCCCATGCAGGTAGGGGCCGGGGGCTTGAACCCTGGTCCTTGAGCATTGTAACATGTGCACCACCACCCGCGTTCCCCCACCTCTCTCTCTCTCCTCTCACCCCCTCGCCTCCAGGGTTGTCACTGGGGCTCGGTGCCCGCACTATGAATCCACTGCTCCTGGCAGCCATTTTTTTCCATGTTATTGGACAGGACAGAGAGAAATTGAGAGAGGAGGGGGAGATAGGGAAGGAGAGAGACAGAGACACCTGCAGCCCTGCTCCACCGCTCGTGAAGAATGAAAGAAAGGGAAAGAAATGGAGAAAGGAAGCAAGGGAGGAGGGAGTCGGGCGGTAGCGCAGCGGGTTAAGCGCAGGTGGCACAAAGCACAAGGACCGGCGTGAGGATCCCGGTTCGAGCCCCCGGCTCCCCACCCGCAGGGGAGTCGCTTCCCAGGCGGTGAAGCAGGTCTGCAGGTGTCTGTCTTTCTCTCCCCCTCTCTGTCTTCCCCTCCTCTCTCCGTGTCTCTCTGTCCTATCTAACAATGACATCAACAATAATAATAACTACAACAATAAAACAACAAGGGCAACAAAAGGGAATAAATAAATATTAAAAAAAAAACATCTTTTAAAAAAAAGAAGAGAAAAAAGAAAGAAAGGTTCCCCCCGCCCAGAGACACAGCCTGTCACCCCACCCACCCACCTCACCCCGTCCCACCATGTACCTTGCGTCCCCGGGGGGCAGGAGCAAAGGTAGTGGGCCACCAGGTCGATGCAGGACCCCCCGTTCTGGCAGGGCCGGGAGGCACACTCGTCCACGTCCTCCTCACAGCAGTCACCCGCGTAACCGGCAGGACACTGTGGGGGCAGGGGCATAGGTCGTGAGGCAGGGAGGCCCCCAGCCCGGGAGGCAGACAGACCACACCGGCACAGGCTGGAGAGGTGGCTGAGCGCCAGGCGCCCACCCTGCACACGGAAGGCCCTGGGTTTCGTCCCCCGGGCCCGCACAGAAGCAGAGAAGACACGACACGGCGCGGGGCTCACGATCTCTTACTCTCCTTGGCCTCTGGTCCGCTCTCCCGTGAGAAAATAAAATGAGGGAACGAGAGGGGTGGGCTGGGGAGACAGCTTAAAGGTGATGGCTGCCTGAGGCTCTCAGGTCGCAGGTTCCATCCCCAGCACCACCATCAGCCAGAGCTCAGCAGGGCTCTTGACTGTCTCTCTCTGTGTCTTGTCAGTCTCCCTAAATAAAATAAAATGTATTTTTTTAAAATCTTTTTAATATTTATTTTTTTTCCTTTTGTTGCCCTTGTTTTTTATTGTTGTTGGAGTTCTTATTGTTGTTGTTAATAAAATGTATTTTTAAAATTTTTATTTATTTACTTATATGTTCCCTTTTGTTGCCCTTGTTGTTTTATGGTTGTAGTTACTGTTGTTGTTACTGATGTCGTCATTGTTGGCTAGGACAGAGAGACATGGAGAGAGGAGGGGAAGACAGAGAGAAGGGGAGAGAAAGACAGACACCTGCAGACCTGCCTCACCGCCTGGGAAGCGACTCCCCTGCAGGTGGGGAGCCGGGGGCTCGAACCGGGATCCTTACGCCGGTCCTTGTGCTTTGTGCCACCTGCGCTTAACCCACTGGCTACCGCCCGACTCCCATAAAATGTTTTTTTTTTTTTAAATACATGGGCTGGGAAGACAGCCCAGTGATTCTTCAGAAAGACTCTATTAGCCTGAAGCTCTGAGGTCCCAGGTTCAATCCCTAGCACCATTAGCCAGAGCTCAGCAGGACTCTGTTAACTCACCCCACCCCCACCCCCAGCACTCCATATTAAAAACAAATAATAGGGGTCCAGGCGGCGGCGCACCTGGTTAAGTGCTCACATTACAGTGCTCAAAGACCCAGGTTCAAGCTTCCGGTCCCCACCTGCAGGGCGGGAAGCTTCACGAGCAGTGAAGCAGGGCTGCAGGTATCTCTCTGTCTCTCTATCTCCCCTTCCTCTCTCAATTTCTCTCTGTCTCTATCCAATCATAAGTAAATAAAAAATTAAAATAAATAAATAAATAATGGGGGTCAGGCGGTTGGGGGGGCGGGTGGTAGCACAGCAGGTTAAGCGCGGGTGGTGCAAAGCTCAAGGACCGGCGTAAGGATCCCGGTTCGAGCCCCCAGCTCCCCACCTGCAGGGGAGTCGCTTCCCAGGCGGTGAAGCAGGTCTGCAGGTGTCTGTCTTTCTCTCCCCACCTCTCTGTCTTCCCCTCCTCTCTCCATTTCTCTCTGCCCTATCCAACAACGACGACATCAATAACAACAACGACAAAAAAACAAGGGCAACCAAAGGGAAAATAAATAATTGAAAGATAATAATGGTAAAGTAAATAAAGAATTCAGGGGCTAGGTAGTGGTGTACCTGGCTAAGCGGACACACTGCAGTGCGCAAGGATGCTTAGCCATCACCACCCCCCCGTCCCCACCTGCAGGGGGAAGGCTTCTCGAGAGGGGAAGCAGGGCTGCAGGTGTCTCTCTCTGCCTCTCTCCCTCTCTCTCCCCCTTCCCTCTTGATTTCTGGCGGTCTCTATCCAATCAATACATAAAAGTGATTTTTAAAAATTTAATTAATAAGAAAAACAAAAAAATAAAATAAAAGGAGGAAGAGGAAAGAAAGGAAATGAAACAGAGAGAAAGAGAGAAACGGAACCCGTGAGGACACGTGCACCAGCTGTGATCTCGTAGCGGGACTCACAGGGACTGAGAGGGGACGGGGCCCAGTGTCCTATGCAGGGCGGGGATCCACCTCCCAGCAGGAACCCAGGCCCCGCCCGGTCCCCCTCACCTCACACACATAACGGCCCACGTAGCCCCGGCAGGTGCCTCCGTGCTGGCAGGGCTGGGAAGAGCAGGGGTCCAGCTCCAGCTCACAGCGGGCACCCGCCCTGCCCTCGGGGCACACGCAGAAGTGGGTGGTGTCCTTGTCCACACACTGCCCGCCGGCCTGGCACAGCTGGTCCAGCTGCAACCCTGCACAGAGGAGGGATGTTGGTGCATGCCCCCCAAAAAACTGGCAGGGACACACACACACACACACCTCCTTGCTGGTGTAACCACCATCCCTGCCTCTCCTGGGGACACTCAGCTGTCTGGCCCTGGCCCCCACGGACCCCACCTCACCCATCTGGGCCGCTGCTTCCCTGCAGGGCAGGCTCCGGGAGTCACACAGGCGGCCGCCCCAGCCCGGGGGGCACAGGCAAGAGTAGGAGGCTCCGTTCTGCACACAGCGACCCCCGTTCTGACAGGGTGTGTGTTTGCACCAGTCCACCGGCGTCTGCGGGAGAAACTCCGTCGGCACTGGTGTTTGGGGTGTGGGGTGGCTAGATACAGAACCCCTCAAGATTCCTTCCTCCCCTTGCAGGATCCTCATCTCGGAACCCCCAGATTCTCCCCACTAGAGTGCCCACCCCAGATACCCCACCCTCAGGGTCCTCCCACCCCCAGGAGCCTCTAGGGTCCCTTCCCATGGACCCCCAAACTTCTCCCCAGGGGGGTCTCTGGCAGGCCCCATCCCGGAACCCCCAGATTTCCTTCCTGTCTCCCAGAATTCTAGGCTGGCCACTATCCCAGAGCCCCCCACCCCATAATCTCCCAAGGGTCCTTAGCACAGATTCTCCCCCCCCCACCCAGAGCTCCTAATTCCCCCCAGGCACCCCCACCCCAGGTTACCCCCTCGGATCTTCACATCAGGGGTCCCAGGTTCCTCCCCACCCCCAGGACCCTCACTGTCAGACCCCTCATCCCAGGGTGCTGGGTAAACCCTGACCTCAAACTCCCCCCACCCAATCTCACAAGGGTCCTGGGTGGACTGGGACCCCAGACCCCCTCTCCTGCACACCTCATGTTTCTGCCACAGAGAACTCTCCCATTGGCCCAGCCATCCCCCAGAGCCTCCCCGCACCTGGCACTGGGTGCCCGTGAAGCCCTCGGGGCAGGTGCAGCGGAAGCCGGGGTGCAAGGCGCTGCAGACGCCCCCGTGCAGGCAGGGCCGAGACAGGCAGGGGTCCGCCTCGTGCTGGCAGTGTGCCCCGGTGTAGCCCGGCCGGCACAGGCAGGTGAAGGCGCCCACGCGGTCCACACAGGTGCCGCCGTGGAAGCAGGAGCTGCAGGACATGGGTGTCAGGCTGCGGGGCCCCCCCAAAGGCCACCAGGACCCTGCCCAGCCAGCTGGACCCCATCCATCCAACAAGGGCCCCGCCAATCATCGTAGGCCCTACCCACCTGTCACCTGCAAGACAGGCCCCGCCCATCCATCGCATGCCCCGCCCACTTGCCACAGGCCCCGCCCCTCCAGCCGCACCCTGCCCATCCAAGAAGAGCCCCGCCCACTCAGCATCCATGCTTACGCCCGCCTGTCCCCTCTCTCTTATTCAATCAAATAAAATATATTTTTTCAAAGTGCATGGGCTGGGGAGACAGCCCAGTGTATCAATAATGACAACAATAAAACAACAAGGGCAACAAAAGGGAATAAATATTTTTAAAAAAATGTACATGGGGGAGTCGGGCTGTAGCGCAGCGGGTTAAGCGCAGGTGGCGCTAAGCACAAGGACCGGCATAAGGACCCCAGTTCGAACCCCGGCTCCCCACCTGCAGGGGAGTCGCTTCACAGGCGGTGAAGCAGGTCTGCAGGTGTCTATCTTTCTCTCCTCCTCTCTGTCTTCCCCTCCTCTCTCCATTTCTCTCTGTCCTGTCCAACAACGACAACAACAGTAATAACTACAACAATAAAACAACAAAGGCAACAAAAGGGAATAAATAACAAATAAATACATAAATAAATAAATAAAAAGTACATGGGCTGGGGAGACAGCCCAGTGATTCTTCCTTCAGAAGGTCTCTCTTGCCTGAGGCTCTGAGGTCCCAGGTTCCATCCCCAGCACCACCAGCAGCCAGAACCTAGAACTGCCCCCCACGGGTCCCATGAATGTGGCAAGGCTCCGCCCACTCATCAAGGCCACGCCCACCTGCCAAGGCTCCGCCTGTCGCAGGCCCCGCCCTCAACGCTTCACAGACCACGCCCACCAAGGGCTCAACCTATCACGGGTCCCATCAATATTACAGGCTCCTCCCATTCAACGAGGCCCCGCCACCTGTCACAGGCCCCGCCCCTCAGAAGGGCCCATCAATGCTCCATAGGCCCCGCCCATTCAACAGGCCCCACCCATCCATTGTGGGACCCACCCATCTCAAGTTTCGACCACCTGTCACAAGCCCCGCCCATTGCAGGCTCCACACACGCCAAAGCCCCACCCACCAGGCAAGGCCCCGCCCACCAGCTCCAAGCCGCACCCAGCGTGTGGTCCCGCCCACTCCCACGGGCCCCGCCCACCATTAAAGGGCTCGCCCATTGAGACTCCTACCCACCTTGTGCAGACCCTGCTCACCCAAAGGTCCCTCCCACCTCAGGCGCCCCCCTTGCTGTCCATTCAAGGCCCCGCCCATCCATTCAGACCACGCCCATAATGCCCTGTCCCCACCCCACTTCAGGCCACACCCACATGCCACCACAGACCACGCCCACCCCTCAAGCCCCTACCCACTGAGCTGCACCTCCACACCATCCCTGCCGGCTCTGAGACCTCCCACCCCAGAAATTGCGACCCCCACAGACCCCCCCAACCAGCCCGCCTGCCCTGTCTCCCAGCAGCAACCTGCCAGGTACCTGGGCACTCACGTGAGAGCCCCCTCCCACCAGGTGGCCTTGAAGCATCGCAGCCCCGCGCCCAGGTCCCCCTCCCCGGGTGCCCCCCACCCCGGCGACCCCCACCTGGGGCTGCAGTCGGGCAGGTCCCGCTCACAGCGCAGGCCCCCCAGGCCGGGCGGGCAGGAGCAGGTGAAGGAGGCCACGTGGTCGGTGCAGGTGCCCGGGCCGCAGGGGCTGCTCAGACACTCGTCCACGTCCTGGGCGCAGCGCGGGCCCGCGAAGCCGGGCAGACAGGTGCAGGAGAAGGAGCCCACGCCGGCCCGGCAGGAGCCCCCATTCAGGCACGGGTCTGCGGGGACACACCTGGGCTCACCTGGCCGCCCCCAACCCCCAGGGCTGCAGAGCCGGGCGCAGGGTGGCCTCCTTAGAACAGCAGCATGGTTCTGCAAAGAGACTGGCGCCCGAGGCTCCAAAGTCCCAGGTTCAATCCCCTGCACCATCAGCCAGAGCTGAGCAGGGCTATGGGAAGGAAGGAAGGAAGGAAGGAAGGAAGGAAGGAAGGAAAAAAGAAAGAAAGAAAGAAAGAAAGAAAGAAAGAAAGAAAGAAAGAAAGAAAGAAAGGAAGGAAGGAAGAAAGAAAGAGAACGAAAGAGCTGGGCAGTAGCACAGCGGGTTAAGTGCATGTAGCACAAAGCATAAGGATACCGGTTCGAGCCCCTGGCTCCCCACCTGCAGGGGAGTCGCTTCCCAGGCGGTGAAGCAGGTCTGCAGGTGTCTGTCTTTCCCTCCCCCTCTCTGTCTTCCCCTCCTCTCTCCATTTCTCTCTGCCCTACCCAACAACGACAGCAATAACAACAACAATAATAATAACAACAATAAAAACAAGGACAACAAAAGGGAAAATAAATAAATATTAAAAATTATCCAAAAAAGAAAAGATTTAAAAAATAAAAATAACAGCAGGGATAGATAGCATAATGGTTCTGCAAAGAGACTCTCATGCCTGGGGCTCCAAAGTTCCAGGTTCAATCCCCCCACACCACTGTAAGCCAGAGTTCAGCAGTGCTCTGATAAATTAATAATAATAATAAATCTTTATAAATAAACATTCGTGGGGCCTGTTGGTGGCACACCTGGTTGAGCAAACACATTATAGTGCGCAAGGACCCGGGTTCAAGCCCCCCTGCTCCCCCCACATGCAGGCGAGAAGCTTCGTGAGTGGTGGAGCAGGGCTGCTGGTATCTCTGTGTCTCTCCTTCTCTGTCTCACTTTCTGCCTCTATCATTTTATATAGTTTAAATATCTAAATAAACAAGCAAACACACACATGAGGTCCTGAGTTTAATCTTTGACACGGAATGTTCTCTCTCTTTCTCTTCTTGAATCTTATTTATTGGATAGAGACAGAGAGAAATTGAGAGGGAAGGAGAGATAGAGAGGGAGAGAGACAGAGAGACATCTACAGCCCTGCTTCACCATTCGTGAAGTTTTCCCTCCTGCAGGTGGGGACCGGGGGCTTGAACCTGGATACCTGTGATGTGTAACGTGTGTACTCTACCAGGTGTGCTCCTGTTTGGCCCCCACCTCCCCCCCTGCATCCATCCATCTCTCTCTCCCTCCATCCATACCTCTCTCTCTTCCACTCCATCCATAATGCATCTCTCTCTCTCCCTCCATCTCTCTCCCTCCATCTCTCTCTCTCTCTCCCTCCATCTCTCTCTCTTTCTCATTCATGAATACAACTTCTTTTAAATCCTCTTCTGTGTGGCCTCAGACAGGGCTCCTCATCTCCCTGAGCACTCTGTTTCCAGGGTTCAAAACGGACCGAGCCCCACGATGAGGGAAAGGAGAGAAAACCCCCACGAGTTGGGCCAACTGCTCCCTAGGCCACCCCCCCCACCACCACCACCACGGCCAAGGCCCCAGCAGCGCCCCTGAACTCACTGGGGTCACAGTGGTCAACGTTCCTGTCGCAGGAGGGGCCGCTGTACCCCGAGTGGCAGGAGCAGCGGAAGCTCCCCGCCACGTTGTAGCAGACGCCGTGGGCACCGCAGGGAGAGGGCCTGGCACACTCATCCACATCCTGCTGGCATCTGGAGCCTGGGTGAGAGCCGTGGCAAGTAAGGTCAGCCAGAAAGAGAAGGATGGAGAAGGGGCAGTGTCACTCGCCGACAGAAGTGGAGAAGCAGTGACAGAAGCCAGACCTCCCACCTTCTGCTCCCCATAACGATCCTGGATCCACACTCCCAGAGGGATAAAGAACAGGGAAGTGGGGGTCAGGCGGGAGCGCAGCGGGTTAAGCGCAGGTGGCACAAAGCACAAGGACCTGTGTAAAGATCCCGGTTCGAGCCCCCTGGCTCCCCACCTGCAGGGGAGTCGCTTCCCAGGCGGTGAAGCAGGACTGCAGGTATCTGTCTGTCTCTCTCTCCCCCTCTGTCTTCCCTTCCTCTCTCCATTTCTCTCTGTCCTAGCCAACAACGACAATAACAACAACAATAATAACAACAGGGGTAACAAAAGGGAAAATAAATAAATAGTAAAAAAAATAGGGAAGCGGGGGGCCAGGCGGTGGGCACACCGGGGTAAGCGCATATAGTGCCAAGCGCAGGGACCGGCACAAGGATCCTGATTCGAGCCCCCGGCTCCCCACCTGCAGGGGAGTTGCTTCCCAGGCGGTGAAGCAGGTCTGCAGGTGTCTTTTTTTAATTTTCTTTTTTTTTTAATTTCTGTATTGGGGAATTAATGTTTTACATTCGACAGTGAATACAATAGTTTGTACATGCATCACATTTCTTAGTTTTCCATATAACAATACAACCCCCACTAGGTCCTCTGTCATCCTTCATGGACAGGTATCTATCTGTCTTTCTCTCCCCCTCTCTGTCTTCCCCTCCTCTCTCCATTTCTCTCTGTCCTATCCAACAATGACGACATCAATAACGACAACAACAATAAAAACACAACAAGGGCAACAAAAGGGAAAAATAAATAAATATTAAAAAATTAAAAATAAACGGGCATCTTCAGAAGGCCTTCTCCTAACTTCACCAGAGTTCCCTTGCTCCAGGGAGCCATTCCCGCAGCCCCCAGCCCCCTCCCAGAAGAAAGCAGACCCACCCCACCCTCCAGCCCCACACCCCCGAACCACCCTTGCGTGGTGCAGAATGCCGCACAGGTGAGGAGGTCAGGTGTGTTACCTTGCCAGCCTGGCGGGCAGGAGCAGACGGCCAGCTGACCGGGGCCGGACTCACAGTCACCCCCGTGTTCACAGGGGTTGGGGGTGCAGGGCGAGGCCAGTTCACACTGATGGCCTGGGGTGGGGGCGGGAAGGGAACAGAGGCAAAGGGACAGCGTCAGCGTCTGTGTTCATTCCTACCTGCGTCCCAGGCCTTGGGGCAGCCACCTGTCAAACTCCTTTTCTGTCTCTTTCCCCCAGAGCCCTGCTGAGCTCTGGCTGATGGTGGTGCTGGGGATGGAACTCGGGACCTCAGAGCCTCAGGCAGGAAAATTACTATTATTACTGTTATTATTATTATACCCAGAATCCCTGCTCAGCTCTGGCTGATGGTGGTGCTGGGGATGGAACCCGGGACCTCAGAGCCTCAGGCACGAAAATTACTATTATTACTGTTATTATTATTATACCCAGAATCCCTGCTGAGCTCTGGCTGATGGTGGTGCTGGGGATGGAACCCGGGACCTCAGAGCCTCAGGCAGGAAAATTACTATTATTACTGTTATTATTATTATACCCAGAATCCCTGCTGAGCTCTGGCTGATGGTGGTGCTGGGGATGGAACCCGGGACCTCAGAGCCTCAGGCAGGAAAATTACTATTATTACTGTTTTTTTTTTTTTTTTTTTTTTAAGAGGATGGAAAGGGAAGGCGGGGAAAGGAGAGGGAGGGGGAAAACTATTACTGTTATTATTATTATACCCAGAATCCCTGCTCAGCTCTGGCTGATGGTGGTGCTGGGGATGGAACCCGGGACCTCAGAGCCTCAGGCAGGAAAATTACTATTATTACTGTTATTATTATTATACCCAGAATCCCTGCTGAGCTCTGGCTGATGGTGGTGCTGGGGATGGAACCCGGGACCTCAGAGCCTCAGGCAGGAAAATTACTATTATTACTGTTATTATTATTATACCCAGAATCCTACTCAGCTCTGGCTGATGGTGGTGCTGGGGATGGAACCCGGGACCTCAGAGCCTCAGGCAGGAAAATTACTGTTATTACTGTTATTATTATTATACCCAGAATCCTACTCAGCTCTGGCTGGTGGTGCTGGGGATGGAACCTGGGACCTCAGAGCTTCAGGCAGGAGAGTCTGTTTGCAGAATTATTATTATTATTATTATTATTATTATTATTTACCCAGAGCCCTGCTGCACTCTGGCTGATGGTGGTGCTGGGGGTGGAACCTGGGGCCTCAGAGCCTCAGGCAGGAGAGTCTCTACAGAACTACTGTGCTCTCTCCCCAACTTTATTATCATTACTATTATTACTATTATTATTTCCCAGAGCCCTGCTGAGCTCTGGCTGCTGGTGGTGCTGGGGATGGAACCTGGGGCCTCAGAGCCTCAGGCAGGAGAGTCTCTACAGAACTACTGTGCTCTCTCCCCAACTTTATTATCATTACTATTATTACTATTACTATTGCTATTACTATTATTTCCCAGAGCTCTGGCTGCTGGTGGTGCTGGGGATTGAACCTGGGGCCTCAGGCTAAAGTCCTTTTGCAGAATCCCCATGCTGTGCCCCTCTTCCCACCCTCAAGCTCCGTTCCAGCAGAGGAGGGAGGGGAGAGGCCGGCGGGGAGGCTGAGGCGGGGAGGGGGGACACGCACCCTGGACGCCGGGCGGGCAGGAGCAGTGGAAGGCCGCCCCGTCGCTGGAGCAGGTACCGCCAGCCTGGCAGGGCTGGGAGTCGCAGGCGTCACGGCCGAGGCTCTGGCTGCACCGGGGCCCCGTCCAGCCAGGCTCACAGACACAGCGGAACCTGCACAGGGACAGGGCGGGCAGGTGGGCAGGGCTGGGGGCAGGACGGGCAGGGCCTGGGGCAGGTGGGCAGGGCTGGGGGCAGGACGGGCAGGGCCTGGGGCAGGATAGGCAGGGCCTGGGGCAGGACAGGGCAGGGCCTGGGGCAGGACAGGGCGGGCAGGTGGGCAGGGCTGGGGGCAGGACAGGGCAGGGCCTGGGGGCAGGACAGGCAGGGCCTGGGGCAGGACAGGGCAGGGCCTGGGGCAGGACAGGGCAGGGCCGGGGGCAGGATAGGCAGGGCCGGGGGCAGGACAGGCAGAGCCTGGGGCAGGACAGGGCAGGGCCTGGGGCAGGACTGGGCAGGGCCTGGGGCAGGATAGGCAGGGCCTGGGGCAGGACTGGGCAGGGCCTGGGGCAGGATAGGCAGGGCCTGGGGCAGGACAGGCAGAGCCTGGGGCAGGACAGGCAGGGCCTGGGGCAGGACAGGGCAGGGCCTGGGGCAGGACAGGGCAGGGCCTGGGGCAGGACAGGCAGAGCCTGGGGGCAGGACAGGGCAGGGCCTGGGGCAGGACAGGGCAGGGCCTGGGGCAGGATAGGCAGGGCCTGGGGCAGGACTGGGCAGGGCCTGGGGCAGGATAGGCAGGGCCTGGGGCAGGACAGGCAGAGCCTGGGGCAGGACAGGCAGGGCCTGGGGCAGGACAGGGCAGGGCCTGGGGCAGGACAGGGCAGGGCCTGGGGCAGGACAGGGCAGGGCCTGGGGCAGGACAGGGCAGGGCCTGGGGGCAGGACAGGCTGGGCTAGGGGGCAGGATGGGCCAGTGCCAGGGGCAGGGGGGATGTGGGGCCAGGGGCAGGGCACAGTCTCACCCTCCGGGAGCGTGGAGACAGAGGCCGTGGGCACAGGGCTCCTGGGTGCAGGGGTGGGTGGGGGGCAGGCAGAGCGGGGGCAGGGCGCCGGGTGGGCAGAGGCAGCGGAAGCCATTCTTGCCGTCCACGCAGGAAGCCCCCTCGCCGCAGGGGCTGGAGGCACACTCGCTGACCTCCACCCTGCAGAGGGGTCCTGGGGGGCAGGGGGCGGGTGCGGGGCAAACCTAGGGTCAGGGACAGCCAGGTCCCCTGGCAGCAAGGCTGGGACCCACCTCCCTCACCTGGCCCCCACCTCCATTCCCACCGCCTGTGAAGCGACTCCCCTGCAGGTGGGGAGCCGGGGGCTCGAACCGGGATCCTTACGCTGGTCCTTGCGCTTTGGGCCACCTGCGCTTAACCTGCTGTGCTACCGCCGACTCCCTATATATGTATTATTTTCATGAGAGAGCCTAGAGCCCTGCTGAGCTCTGCCTGATGGTAGCACTGGGAATTGAACCTGGGGCCTCAGAGCCTCAGGCAGGAGAATGTTTATAATATTTTACTTATGCATTTGATGAGAGATATAGATGATTGATAGATAGATAGATAGATAGATAGATAGATAGATGGATAGATAGATAGATAGATGGATAGATAGCAGGGCAGGGAGCGGCCTGCTGTTCTCTGGCTGCCGGTGGTGCTGGGGCCTGAGCCTGACCATTCCGCTTCCCTCCCCAGGGCTCGAGAAATTCTGTGCCCGTTGCTGCATTTAAAGGGGAGAACTGGGGTGTGGAAAGTGGTACGACAGGTGCAGAGTGTCTGTGAGCATGAGGCCCCGGGTTCAACCCAGAGAGAGCTGGGAGGCAGCACAGGGGTCTGCAAAAGACTCTCCTGCCTGCGGCTCCGAGATCCCAGGTTCAATCCCCAGCACCACTGTCAGCAGGGCTCTGGGGAAAAGAAAGGAAGAAAGAAACCAGCCAGTGGCACATCTGTCTGAGCGCACACATTACAGTGCGGAAGGACCCAGGTTCAAGCCCCCAGTCCCCACCTGCAGGGGGGAACCTTCATGAGCAATGAAGCAGGTCTGCAGGTGTCTCTGTCTCTCTCCCTCTCCACTCCCCTCTCCATTTCTCTCTGTCCTGTCAAATGAAAAATAAAAAAGCCACCAGGAACAGTGCATTTGCAGTGCCAGCACTAAGCCCCAGCGATAATCCTGGAGGCAAAAGAAAAAAAGAAAACACTCTCCACCTGCCTGAGGCTCTGAGATCCCAGGTATAATAATAATTATTACTATATTATTATTATTATTATTATTATTATTATTATTATTATTACTATTCTGCAAACAGACTCTCCTGCCTGAGGCTCTGAGCTCCCAAGTTCAATCCCCAGCACCACCATCAGCCAGAGCTCAGCAGGGCAATGGTATCTTTTTCTCTCTGATTAAAATAAAGGAAGTAGGGAGTCAGGTAGTAGCACAGCAAGTTAAGCGCAAGGACCAGTATAAGGATCCTGGTTCAAGCCCCTGTCTCCCCACCAGTAGGGGAGTCACTTCACAGGCGGTGAAGCAGCTCTGCAGGTGTGTCTGTCTTTCTCTCCCCCTCTCTGTCTTCCCCTCCTCTCTCCATTTCTCTCTGTCCTATCCAACAACGACGACATCAATAATAACTACAACAATAATAAAAAAATTTTAAAAAACAGTTCAGAGTCAGAGAGAGCAGGATGGTTCTGCAAACAGCCTCTCCTGCCTGAGGCTCTGAAGCCCCAGGTTCCATCCCCAGCACCAGCAGTAGCCAGAGCTCAGCAGGGCTCTGGTTTAAATAAATGAATTAATTAAATGAAAATACAAGACACTACAACAGACAGCATGGCATGCACTGCGAAGACCCCCCTGCCCCCTTCCCCGCACCTGTGAAGCCGGGCTCACACACACAGTCGTAGCGGTCCAGCCCGTCCCTACAGGAGCCAAAGGCACAGGGGTTGCTGGCACAGTCGTCAATGTCCACCTCACAGTTGATACCTGAGGTGAGGGGGACCGGGGTGAGCCAGGCCACCACCTGTGTGTCCGGCCAGGCCCTCCCCTACCTGGGTGTGTATTACCATGCGCAAGGCCCGGGGTTCGAGCCCCCGGTCCCCACCTGCAAGGGGGAAGCGTCACGAGCGGTGGAGCAGGGCTGCAGGTGTCTCTCTGTCTCTCTCCCTCTCTATCTCCCCCCTTCCCTCTTGATTTCTGGCTGTCTCTATCCAATCAAATAAAGTTTTAGAAGTAGAGATAGATGAGCATAGAAGCAGCCTGTGTCCGTGGGCTTGGGAGAAGCCCTGCAGTTTCCAGCGGAGGGAATGGGGGCAGTGGACTTAGACCTCTGTGATCTCACCAGTTTGGAAATCAATATTCAGTCAGTAATAAAAAATAAATTAAACATTTCCAGGACCGTGCAGTGGCGCACCTGGTTAAGCACACACACACACACACACACACGGTATGAAGTGTAAGGACCCGTCTCTCCATGAGTGGGGAAGCAGGGCTGCAGGTGTCTCTCTATCTCTCTCCCTCTCTATCTCTCCCTCCTCTCTCAATTTATCTCTGTCTCTATCCAGTAAAATGAGGAAAATGGCTGCCAGGAGCAGTGGACTCGTAGTGCCAGCATCAAGCCCCAGCAATAACCCTTAAAGGAAAAATAATAATAATAATTTCTCCTGTGGGGGAGATAGCATCATGGCTATGTAAAGAGACTCTCATGCCTGAGGCTTCAAAGTCCCAGGTTCAATCCCCCATACCACCATAAACCAAAGCTGAGCTGGGCTCTGGTAAAATAATAATAATAATAATAATAATAATAATTAATTAATTAAAAATAAAATGGGGAACCGGGTGGTGGCACACCCGGTTGAGTGCACACGTTACAGTGCACAAGGACCCGGGTTCAAGCTCCCGGTCCCCACCTGCCAAGGGAAGCTTCACGAGTGCTGAAGCAGAGCTGCAGGTGTCTCTCTGTCTCTCTCCCTCTCCATCACCCCCTGTCCCTCTCAATTTCTGGCTGTCTTAATCCAATAGATAAACAAAGATCATTTTTGAAAATGTTTTAAAAGCTTCCAGAGACTTTTTTTTTAACATTTGTTTATTCCCTTTTGTTGCCCTTGTTGTTTTATTGTTATAGTTATTGTTGTTGTTGTTATTGATGTTGTTGTTGGATAGGACTGAGAGAAATGGAGAGAGGAGGGGAAGACAGAGAGGGGGAGAGAAAGACAGACACCTGCAGACCTGCTTCACCGCCTGGGAAGTGACTCCCCTGCAGGTGGGGAGCCGGGGGCTCGAACCGGGATCCTGACGCCGGTCCTTGCACTTTGCGCCACATGCGCTTATTAACCTGCTGCGCTACCGCCCGACTCCCTGTTTTTGAAAATTTTTAAACAAATAAGTAATGAAAATAAAATCATTTCTCCCCCCCCCCCCAGGAGTCTGGACTAAAAATTGTTGATGGGGAACAGAAGGTGGGAGCTCTGGCTTCTGTCATTGCTTCTACTCCGCTGGACCTGGGTGGCGGCAGGTGGATCCACGTCCCCAGGAGTCTCCCCAGGAGTCTCGGGTCTTACCTGAGGTGCCCGGAGGGCATCGGCACAGGTACCTGTCCACCAGGTCCAGGCACTTCCCGCCGTGCTGGCAGGGCTGGCTGCGACACTCGTCCACCTGGCTCTCGCAGCGGACACCTGTGTAGCCGGGCGCGCAGGTGCAGGAGAAGCTGGCGATGCCATCCACGCAGTGCCCGTGGTGGCAGGGGTCCGGGGAGCAGTCGTCCACGTTGTGCTCGCAGAAGGCACCATCGAACCCTGCGAGTGGGGCGGGGCCCGGGTGGAGGGGCGTCCCAGACAGCCCCTTCTTCTTTTTTTTTTTTTTACATTTATTGATTGATTTTCCATTTTGTTACCCTTGGTTTTTATTGTTGTAGTTATTATTGTTGTTATTGTTGGATAGGACAGAGAGACATGGAGAGAGGAGGGGAAGACAGAGAGGGGGAGAGAAAGACAGACACCTGCAGACCTGCTTCACCGCCTGGGAAGCGACTCCCCTGCAGGTGGGGAGCCGGGGGCTCGAACCGGGATCCTCATGCCGGTCCTTGCGCTTTGTGCCACGTGTGCTCAACCTGCTGCGCTACCGCCCAACTCCCCCTGGCAGCCCCTTCTACCCCCTTCCCAGACAGCTCCGCAGCTCCTGGACCCTGGGCTCCTCTCCCCTGCACCCCTGCACCCCTGCGCACACCCACCCACCCACGAACCCCTTGGCCCACCTGGTCGGGGAGGGGAGTCCCATCACCCCAGGATCCACCCTCAGGAGACAGGTGCAAGCCCGATCGCGCCCCTAGCTGCGACCCCCAGGACTCAGCCTGGCCCCCACTGCTCCCCAGTGAAGCCCCACTCCCAGCCAACCAAAACCCCCCCACCTAATCTTTTCTGTTTAATATTTTTAAAGTTATTTTATTTTATTTATTACTGAATAGCGACAGAAACTGAGAGGGGAGGAGGCGATAGAGAGAGACAGAGAGACACCTGCAGACCCGCTTCACCACCCTTGAAGCTTTCCCCCTGCAGGTGGGGACCGGGGGCTTGAACCCGTGTCTTTGCACACTGTAATGTGTGCTCTTAAACAGGTGTGCCATTCTTTTAAATATTTTATTTATTTTATTTGAATGAGAGAGAAAGAGAAATACAGAGAATATATAGAGAAAGGCACACCGAGAGCCCAGAGCCCGGCTGAGCTCTGGCTGATGGTGGAGCTGGGGATGGAACCTGGGACCTCAAAGATGCAGGCAGGAGAGTATCTTTGCAGAACCATTGTGCTACCACCCCAGTCCAAATATATATTTTTTAAGCTTTTAAATATTTTACTTATTGAATTTTAATGAGAGAGAAGACCTGCTCAACTCTGACTAATGGTGGTGCCGGGGATGGAACCTGGGACCTCAGAGCCTCAAGCAGGAGTTGTTTGTTTTTTGCATAACCATTATGCTGTGTTCCCCAACCGCCCCAGCAAAGAGAAAGATGGAGAGGAAGAGAGACACTTGCAGCCCTGCCCCCCACCCCTGAAGGTGGAGACCAGGGACTTGAACCCGCGTCTTCACACATGCTAATATGTGCGCTCCTGCCGGTGCGCGGCCAGCTGGCCCTCAAGCCCCTCCCTCCCAATCTTGACATTCGCAGCCTGACTTTAGAAATCTCATCCCGGGCCGGGTGGTGGCGCTCCTGGTTGAGCACATGTTACAGTGCCCAAGGAGCCAGGTTTGAGCCCCTGGTCCCCACCTGCAGGGGGAAAGTTTCACAAGTGGTGAAGCAGGGCTGCAGGTGTCTCCCTGTCTCTCTCCCTCTCTATCACCCCCTTCCCTCTTAACTTCTGACTGTCTCTATCCAAGAAATAGAGATAAAAGAAAGAGAGAGAGAGAGGGAGGGAGGGAGGAAGGGAGGAAGGGAGGAAGGGAGGAAGGAAGAAAGAAAGAAAGAAGGAAGGAAGGAAGGAAGGAAGGAAGGAAGGAAGGAAGGAAGAAAGAAAGAAAGAAAGAAAGAAAGAAAGAAAGAAAGAAAGAAAGAAAGAAAGAAAGAAAGGAAGGCATCTCATTCCAGGAGTCGGGCGGAAGCTCAGTGGGTTAAGCGCACGTGGCGCAAAGCATGGGGACCGGCGTAAGGATCCCAGTTCAACTCCCCCCGGCTCCCCACCTGCAGGGGAGTCGCTTCCCAGGCGGTGAAGCAGGTCTGCAGGTGTCTGTCTGTCTCTCCCCCTCTCTGTCTTCCCCTCCTCTCTCCATGTCTCTCTGTCCTAGCCAACAGCAATGACAACAATAACAACAATAATAACTACGACAAGAAAACAACGAAGGCCACAAAAGGGAACAAATGCATAACTATTAAAAAGAAATCTCACCCCACCTCCTGGGATTGGAAATGGGGGCGCACAGATGCTGCCTGGCCACACCGCCTCCCACCCTCCCGCTCACCCAGGTGGGTTCTGTTCCTCCCCAGGACGGGTTGGGGGCGTGGTCCTGGCGGCTGAAGCCCCGCCCAGGCCCGACTATTGGCCCCTCCCATTATAGGCCCCGCCCACCTGTTGGCCCCGCCCCCGGCCCCAGCCCCAGGCTCACCCTCACTGCAGCGACACTCGTAGCCATCGGGCTGGTCCACGCACTCGGCCCCGTTTCTGCAGGGGGTGCTGGCGCACTCGTCCACGTCCAGCTGACACATGGCCCCACTGAAACCTGGGGTGGGGAGACCCAGACAGGGTCAGGGACCCCCACACACACCGGCCCCTCACCAGCTGGGTTTTTTTGGGGGCGGGAGGAGAGGGGTTTAGGGGGAGAAGGGGCCAGGGGCTAGGCAGCAAGTTGCTAGCACAGTGCATCTGCAGAAGGGCTCTTCCGCCTGGGGCTCTGGGGTCCCAGGTTCAGTCCCCAGCACCACCATGAGCCAGAGCTCAGCAGGGCTCTGGGGAAGATAAATAATAATAATAATAATAATGCCGAGGAGACAGCACAATGATTCTGCAAAAAGACTCTCCTGCCTGAGGCTCTGGGGTCCCAGGTTCAGTCGCCAGCACCACCAGCAGCCAGAGCTCAGTGGGGCTGGGGAAGATAAGCAATTGGGGCCTGGGCAGTGGCGCACACACATTACCCCCTCCCCGGATCCCACCTGTCCCCACCTGGGAGGGGGGAAGAACTTCACTCGCCATGGAGCAGAGCTACAAGTATCTGTCTCTCTCTTTATCCTCCATCTCCCCTTCTCAAATTCTCTGTCTCTATCAATAAAAGAAACAGAAATAAGGGAAGAAAGGGGTCGGGCGGTAGTGCAGCGGGTTAAGCGCAGGTGGCACAAAGCCCAAGGACCAGGTTAAGGATCCCGGTTCGAGCCCCCGGCTCCCCACCTGCAGGGGAGTCGCTTCCCAGGCGGTGAAGCAGGTCTGCAGGTGTCTGTCTTTCTCTCCCCCTCTCTGTCTTCCCCTCCTCTCTCCATTTCTCTCTGTCCTAGCCAACAAGGAACAACATCAACAATGGTAATAATAATGACAACGATAACAACAACGGTAAAGAACAAGGGCAACAAAAGAGAATAAATAAATATTTTTTAAAAAAAGAATACCAGATGCAATATTTAAAAAAAAACAAGGGCAACAAAAGGGAAAATAAATAAATAATAGTAAAAAGGAAAAGAAATGGCCTCCAGGAGTAGTGGACTCGTAGTGCTGGTACCGAGCCCCAGAGATAACCCTGGTGGCCACACAAAAATAAAATCAAATAACTAACTAAGGAATGAATGAGCTGTAACGTGTGTCCTACCAGAAGAGCCGTCCGTCAGCATCAGCTCTTAGGCTCCCGTCCCGCCCCCGCCACCGGGGAGCCCGCCTCTCCCGGGCACCTCACCTGCAGGGCAGGTGCAGGTGAAGCCATTGACCCTGTCCTTACAGATTCCGCCGTTGACACAGGGGCTGCTCTGACACTCGTCCATGTCCACCTCACAGAAGGTGCCCGTGAAGCCTGGGGCCATGAGAAGGGGGGGAGGTCAGTCTGGACTCGACAGGCAGGGGTGCCCAACCCCCAAAGGCCTCGAGATTGAGAAAGGAGTGAGAATTGTCCCACAATCCGCTTCCTCCCACCTCCCACCCCTGGAAGTCTCTGCCTAGCATCCGGCTTCGTGAACGACCCCTTCACAGCCCCCCAAGGCCCACGTGGGGGCGGAGGGACCCCCGCAGAGCCCCTTCTCCAGTCTCCTGACTCCACTGGACCATAACCTCTCAGATCCGCCCGTGCCCCGCACACACTCACGCCGTTCCACCTGCAGGCTCCCTCCCTCCTTCCCAGGGACACGGCCTCAGCCCTGGCTGCAGACCCCTCCACCCCCAGGTGCCAGCCCCACCCCTATCAAGGATGCACCCCGCTTGCAGGCTCCGCTCCCAGATGCAGAAGTTCACAAGCCCCTCCCATGGAAGCAGGCTCCACCCCCAAAGTAAGGACACGCCCCCAGGACATGCCCCGCCCACACCCCAGGGTCCACCTACATGTCCACCCAGCAGCGCAGGCCCCTCCCCCAGACACAGGCTCCACCCCCAGGCCGGACCCCACCTCCAGTGAAGGCTCCAGCACAGGCCTCACCCCCAAGCACATGCCCCAGCTCAGACCCCTTCCTAGTCCAGACCCCTGCCCCCAGAGGAAGGCTCCAGCCCCACGTGAAGTCCCTACCCAACTAGGACTCACCCCACTAAAGTCCCGCCCACAACCCAGGCCACGCCTGCACTAGGCTCCACCCACCCTGAGCCCCGCCCTCGTAAGACCCTTCCTAGGAAGGCCCCGCCCACCCAGACCCCACCCACAGAAGAAGCCCCGCCCACATCTCAGGACTCGCCCCAGTCTAGGCTCCACCCACCTAAGCCCCACCCTATCTCAGTCTCCGCTGACACAGGCCCCACCCCAAACAAAATTCCACCCACTCAAGCCTCAACCGGAGCCCAGGCTTCACCCACCCAGGCACTGGCCCACCCAAAGCTCAGGCTCCGCCTACAGCCCGGGCCCCGCCCCACCTTGGCCCTACCCACGGTTCAGACTCCGCCCACTGCCCACACCCCCCCAGTATCGGCCCACATTCATGGCCCTGGCCCACATTTCAGGCCCTGCCCATATCCCAAGCCCCATCCGGCCCAGGCCCCGCCCCATGTAGGCCCAACAACCCATGGTGCAGGCTCCACCCACTGCCCACATCCAAGCCCCATCCACATATAGAGCCCCGCCCACACAGAGCCCCGCCCACACCAAGAGCCCCGCCCACAGCCAGAGCCACGCCCACAGCAAGCGCCCCGCCCACAGACCGGGCCCCGCCCAGCGCACCTGCCATGCAGATGCAAGTGAACTGGCCGATGCGGTCCAGGCAGGTGGCCTGGTTGCGGCAGGGCCCCGACAGACACTCGTTGACATCCGTCTCGCAGCGCGGCCCGGTGTAGCCGCGGCCACACTGGCACAGGAAGGAGCCCTGGGTGTTGACGCAGCGGCCCAGGTGCTCGCAGGGGTTGGCACCTAGGAACAGGGAGACCGGGCTGGGCGCGGGCGGGCGGGGCGCAGGGTGGCCGGGTGCCCACGCCCCCGCCCCGGGCCCCGCCGCACCGAGGGAGCACTCGTCCACGTCCTGGTCGCACGCCCCGCCCGCGAAGCCCGGCGGACAGGTGCAGATGGCCCGGCCGTTCACGGGGTTGGTGTCGCAGATGGCATCCTCGTGGCAAGGGTTGCTGACGCAGGCGTCGTCCAAGTGGCACAGAAGGCCTGCGGAGGGGGTCAGGGGTCACTGCAAGAGACTCTCGGGCCTCTGCTTCGGAGGCCCCGGGTTCAGTCCCCAGCACCACCATCATCTCTGGGTAATAGCAATAGCAAGTAATAGTAATAGCAATCGCAAGTCATAATCAATAATAGTAACAGCAGTAGTAACAGCAAGCACTAGCAATAGCAGTGGCAAGTAATAGTAATAATAACTAGTAGCAATAGTAATAGCAAGTAGTAGTAATAGAGATACTCATAGCAATAGTAATAGTAACAAGGCAGGGTGACAGCACCATGGTTCTGCAAAAAGACTCTTTTGCCTGAGGCTCTGAGGCCCCAGGTTCAATCCTCAGTACCGTCACCAACCAGAGCTCAGCAGGGCTCTGGGGAAATAATAATAATAATAATGGTTCTGCAAACAGACTCTCTGCTTGAGGCTCTGAGGCCCCGGGTACAATCCCTAGCACCACCAGCAGCCAAAGCTCAGCAGAGCTCTGGGGAAAATAATAATAATAATAATAATATAAATACAGCACAGTGGTTCTGCAAAAGATTCTCCTGCCTAAGGCTCTGAGGTCCCAGGTTCAATCCCCAGCACCACCATCAGCCAGAGCTGGACAGAGCCCTTCTCTCTGTCTCTCCCTCTCTCTGTCTCTCTCTCGTTAAAATTAAATCAAGGGAGTCGGGTGGTAGCACAGCGGGTTAAGCACACGTGGCACAAAGCGCAAGGACCAGCATAAGGATCCCGGTTCGAGCCCCCGGCTCCCCACCCGCAGGGGAGTCGCTTCACAGGCGGTGAAGCAGGTCTGCAGGTGTTTGTCTTTCTCTCCCCCTTCTCTGTCTTCCCCTCCTCTCTCCATTTCTCTCTGTCCTATCCAACAATGACGACATCAATAACAACAATAAAAAACAACAAAGGTAACAAAAGGGAAAATAAATAAATAAATAAATAAATAAATAAATATTAGATCAAGTCCAGCCCTGGAACCCCAAAGCTTGCACCCTGGACAGCTCCATCCCTTCCCCTCACCCCTGCCCGCCCCCCACCGCCAGCCAGCCCTCCCGGCTCCCGCCCAGGGCCCTCACCGGTCTTGCCCATGGGGCAGGCGCAGTAGAAGGAGGCCACGCGGTCGTGGCAGGTGGCCCCGTGGAAGCAGACGGCCGTGGCACAGTCATCGATGTTGTGACCGCAGCTCTCGCCCGTCCAGCCATTGACGCACACACAGCTGTGGCCGCCCAGCGTGTTGAAGCAGGTCCCCCCGTTGTGGCAAGCGTTGGGCTGCAGCTGGCACTCATCCACGTCCTCCGTGCAGAACTGGCCTGCGGGGGGAGCGGACGCAGGGCCCGGGCTCCAGCCTTCTCCCCCCAACCCGTTCACCCGGCCGCCTGGCCCCAAGGCACCAGGGGAGGCTCACCCGTCCACTCTGGGGGACACTGGCAGTTGTAGGTGTTCACGCCGTCCACGCACGTCCCCCCGTTGACACACTGGTGGCTGGGGCAGTCGTCCACGTTCACCTCGCAGTGAGGACCCTCGAAGCCTGCGGAGGAGGGGGTGGCCAGGGTTGCGGGAGCTGGGGTGGGTCCGGTCGGGGAGGGGTCGAGACAGGGGGCCAGGATGCTGGGCAGTCAGGGGGGTTGAGGCAGAAGGGTTGGGGTAGGGGGCTATGGGGTTCAAGGCGGGGGTCTTGGGGCAGTCGAGGGTCAGGAGGGGCTGGGACAGGGGCAGTGGGTGGTCAAGAGGGGCAGCTGGGCCTCGGTCAGGGTGGGGTGCAGGGGTGCGTCAGGGCCAGCGGGGGCCCGTCTCCCACACCCCGTCCTCACCGGGCAGACAGGCGCAGTCAGAGGCAGCGTCGACCCCTGGGCGGCAGGTACCCCCGTTGAGGCAGGGGGAGGGGGCGCAGGGGGGCCGGGGACTGGCGCACAGCGGCCCCCCGAAGCCGGCAGGGCAGAGGCAGCGGAAGGAGCCGGGTGTGTTGAGGCAGGTGGCCCCTTGCAGGCAGGGCCCCCCGGCCCGGCACTCGTCCACATCTGCCCGGCAGGTGCGGCCCTGGTAGCCGGCCGGGCAGCTGCACAGGAAGCGGCCGTCGGGGGCGGCAGAGCAGCGGGCTCGGTGGGCGCAGGGTGAGCTCAGGCAGGGGTCCGGCTGTGAGCAGTCAGCACCTGGGGGAGGGGGGGCAAGATGGGCTGGGGCCAGCCAGGGTCATCTGGGGTCAACAGGGGTCAGCTAGGGGTGATCAGGATTGGCTGGGGTCAGCTAGGCTCATCCAGGGGCGGCCAAGGTCATTGGGGTCAACCAGGGTCACCTGGAGTCAACAGAGGTCAGCTAGGGGCAGCCAGGGGCAGCTGAGGCTAACTAACTGGGGTCAGCCAGGGTCACCTGGGGTCAACAAGGGTCAGCTAGGGGCGGCCGGGGTTGGTTGAGGTCATCCAGGGCCAGCCAGGGTCGACCAGGGTGAGCTAAGGTCAGCAAGGTCACCTGGGGTCAGCTGGGGTAGCGAGGGCACGGGGAGCAAGGAGGGGCAAACGGGGTCGTCCTCCGCTGACTGGGGTCCTCCCCCCTTTACCTCGGAAGCCGCGGGGGCAACGGCAGGAGAAGCGGGCAGCACCCCCCAGCACGGAGCTCTGGCAAATGGCGCGCCCGACACAGGGGCCCGAGTGGCAGGGGTCCTCCAGCTGGCAGCGCTCACCCACCCAGCCTGGGGGGCACCTGCAGGAGAGACAGACCCCTGTGGGACACACACACACACATACACACACACACACACACACACACCAGGCACAAAGACCCGGGTTCAAGCCCCCAGTCCCCACCTGCAGGGGGGAAGCTTCACGAGCGGTGAAAACAGGGCTGCAGGTGTCTCCCTCTGTCCCTCTCCCTCTCTCAATTCCTCTGTCTCTTATTCAGTAATAAATAAACAAATACTAATCAATATCTCCCCAAAGCAGGCATGGAACACATCAGCAGGGCTGAGGAGACAGCACAACGATTCTGCAAAGAGAATCTCCTGCTTGAAGCTCTGAGGTCCTAGGTTCAAGTCCCTGTACCACCATCAGCCAGAGCTGTGCAGGACTCTGAGTAGTGTGTGTGTGTGTGTGTGTGTGTGTGTGTGTGTGTGTGTGTCTGTCTGTCTACATTTTTCTCTATGTATCTCACTCATTAAAATAAAACATCTATTTTCTTAAATTCACAATGTGTAACAGCCCAAACCTGGAAGCAACCCAGGTTGTCCAACCACAAGTAGTGGCTGAGCAAGTTGTGGTCTAGATACACCACGGAATACTACTCAGCTGTGAAGAAGGATGAGGTCACCTTCTGCACCTCGTCTTGAATGAAGCTCGAAGGAATCCTGGGAAGTGAGATCAGCCAGAAAGAGAAGGGTGAATCTGGACTGATCTCACTCACAGACAGAAGTGGAGAAATCAGAACAGAAGGAGAAACGCCAAGCAGAATGCGGACTGGGTTTGGTGTCCTGCACCAAAGCAAAGGACTGTGGGGGTGGAGATGGGGGCTTGAATTCAGGTCCTGGTGCTGATGTTGGAGGAGGACCCGAGCTGGGGGGGAGAGGGTTTTGCAGAAAACTGAGCAATTTTACAGATGGACCAGCAATAGTATTTGCTATAAGCCATCAATCCCCTTCATAAAATTTAAAAGAAAAAAGGGGAGCCGGGCAGTAGCACAGCGGGTTAAGCGCAGGTGGCACAAAGCACAAGGACCTGCAGAAGGATCCCGGTTCGAGCCCCCGGCTCCCCACCTGCAGGGGAGTCGCTTCCCAGGCGGTGAAGCAGGTCTGCAGGTGTCTGTCTTTCTCTCCCCCTCTGTCTTCCCCTCCTCTCTCCGTTTCTCTCTGTCCTAACCGACAACAACAATAATAAAACAACAAGGGCAACAAAAGGAAATTAATTAACTAATTCGTTAAAAAAAAGGGGGGGAAAGCAAGGGCAACAAAAGGGAAAATAAATAAATAGATATAAAAATTTTAAAAAGACCCTCTCCCCCCTCCAAAAAAAAAAAGTTCCTGGCTGGGGTGGGGCGCGGCTCAGAGCTAACGGGGGTACATTTCCGGGGTTGGATCCCTGAATCCCTGAATGTTTGGGGTGTGGCTGGGTGAGAAAGGTGAGCTCATCCAGGTTGTCCCACCTGGGTTTCTGCTGGGAGCTGGGACAGGCCAAGGTGGGAGCGACCCAGGGATAGGAGGAGAGGAGAGTGCAAGGGAAGGTGACAGGCCCAGACCAGCTGGGGGCTGGAGGGCAGATTGGACAGACTTTCTTTCACGCTGCCAAGACAAGATTCTGTTGTTTCTGTTAGTTCTTTTCTCTTTGATTTATTTATTTTTTATTTATCCCTTGTTGTTTTATTATTGTTGTATTTATTATTATTCTTGTTATCGATGTCGTCATTGTTAGATAGGACAGAGAGACATGGAGAGAGGAGGGGAAGACAGAGAGGGGGAGAGAAAGACAGACACCTGCAGACCTGCTTCACCGCCTGGGAAGCGACTCCCCTGCGGGTGGGGAGCCGGGGGCTCGAACCGGGATCCTTGTGCTTTGCGCCACGTACGCTTAACCCGCTGTGTTACCGCCTGACTCCCTCCTTCAATCGCTTTTTGGTGTGTGGGGGTGGGGGGAGAACGTGGGCACCCAGGTTAGAGGACCGTAGCCTCCTCCCCACCCCCAGGCCTCGCCATTGAGAGAGAGGAAGGGGGGGCAGAGCGGTGCTTGGAGAGCCCCCCAGCCCAGGGCCAGGCTTCTGGTGCTGCCACCCCTACCCCACCCTTGGCCCCCGTCCCAGGGCTCGGCCTCCTCAGTCCTCAGGGGGTGCTGACTCAGTGACTGTCACCCACACACACCCAAACAGGCCTGGGCAGGCAGGCAGGGGTGCGGGGTGCTGGGCGACTCAGGGCTGGAGCAGGTAGCCCCGGTCGACTCCCCCAGGACACACCTCCAGACCCCCCCCACAAGGTGCGCCCTGCCCCCTACCCCAAGTCATCTTTGTATTTTTTAATTATCTTTATTTATTGGATAGAAAACACCAGAAATGGAGAGGGAAGGAGATGAGACAGAGAGACCCCTGCAGCCCTGCTTCACCACTCGCAAAGCTTTTCCCCTGCAGGTGGGGACCAGGGATTCGAACCCGGGTCCTTTCACACTGTAACATGTCGCTCAACCAGGTGCGCCACCACCCAGCCCTATAAGTAATATATATATATATATTTTATTTTCATTTATTTATTTATTCCTTTGTTGCCCTTGTTGTTTTATGGTTGTAGTTATTGTTGTTGATATTGATGTCGTTGTTGTTGGCTAGGACAGAGAGAAATGGAGAGAGGAGGGGAAGACAGAGAGGGGGAGAGAAAGACAGACACCTGCAGACCTGCTTCACTGCCTGGGAAGCGACTCCCCTGCAGGTGGGGAGCCGGGGGCTCGAACCGGGATCCTTCTGCCGGTCCTTGTGCTTTGCGCCACCTGCGCTTAACCCGCTGCGCTACCGCCCGACTCCCTTGTTGCCCTTGTTTTATTGTTGTTGTTATTGATGTCGTCGTTGTTGGATAGGACAGAGAGACATGGAGAGAGGAGGGGAAGACAGAGAGGGGGAGAGAAAGACAGACACCTGCAGACCTGCTTCACCGCCTGGGAAGCGACTCCCCTGCAGGCGGGGAGCCGGGGGCTCGAACCGGGATCCTCAGGCCGGCTGCACGACTGCCCGACTGTGCCAAGTAATCTTTCTAAGATCCCCTCCACCTCCCCTTTACAAGGGGTCGCCAAAGGGCGCCTTCCTGAAGCCCCGCCTCCAAAGCCCCCCCAACAGGTCCCCACAAGGACCCCTATTCACAGTCCCCCAAAATAGCCCCTCAAAAGGGACCTTTTCCAAGGCTCCACAGTGCCCTCTTCCCTGCACCCCCTGCCCACCACCTCCTTGCCCCCACCCTGCGCCCCTGTCCCACTCACCCCTCCCCATGCACTCTCCTCGTCCCCACCCTGTGCCCCTCCCAGGACCCTCCCTGTCCATTCCCTTACCCACTCCCCCCATGCACCCCTCCCTGCTTCCTATCCTGTCTTGCCTACACTGTGCACCCCTTCCCACACCCTCCCCCATGCACCCCTCCCTGCAACCCCCACCTTGTGCCCCAAAATCCCTCTCCTGCATGCACCCCTCCCCGTGCCCCCTCCGCATACACCCCTCCGCATACACCCATCCGCCTGCACCCCTCCGCATGCACCCCTCCGCATACACCCCTCCGCCTGCACCCCTCCGCATGCACCCCTCCGCCTGCACCCTTCCGCATGCACCCCTCCGCATGCACCCCTCCGCCTGCACCCCTCCGCCTGCACCCTTCCGCATGCACCCCTCCGCATACACCCCTCGCATGGACCCCTCCGCATGGACCCCTCCGCATACACCCCCCTGCCTGCACCCCTCAGCATACACCCCTCTGCATACACCCCTCCGCATACACCCCTCCACATGGACCCCTCCGCATGCACCCCTCAGCGTGCACCCCTCCGCATATACCCCTCCGCCTGCACCCCTCCGTATGCACCCCTCCGCATGCACCCCTCCGCATACACCCCTCCGCCTGCACCCCTCCGCCTGCACCCCTCCGCACGCACCCCTCCGCGTACACCCCTCCGCGTGCACCCCTCCCCGCGCCCCCAGCCCCTCCCCTCCCCTCCCTGCCTCCCGGCGGGTTCCCACGCTCCGCGCCCGCCGACCGGTCAGGCCGGTTCCAGCCCCCGCCCCGCCCCGCCCCTCCCCTCCCCTGCACTTTGGGCGACAGCGACGCGGGAGGGGCGGGGGCGTGGGGTGCGGGGGGCGACGGGACTCGGAGACGCGGCCAGGGGGTGGGGGTGAGGGGTGAGGGGCTGCGGGGGCCCCGACACTGGGGGACGCGGAGTCGTGGGGGGGGGCGGGGGCTCCGATCCAGCGGGTCCGGTTCCGGGCGCCGCGCGCGCCGGTGATTCACCTGTTGGGGGGCGGGGCCGCCGCGGGCGCATCCACCTGTCTGCGCCCAGGTGCGCGGTGCCCTCCGCGGTGTCCCACCTCCACGCCGCCGCCCGCCCGCAGGGCCAGGGGAGCCGCTGCGCCCCACCCCGCACAGGGCCCCGCAGCCAGGTGAGCCCGCACCCCGTCAGGTGAAGCCCCCACACCTACCTGTCCCCACCCAGGGCACCCCCATCAGTCAGGTGAGCCCGCACCCCGTCAGGTGAAGCCCCCACAACTGTCCCCACCCAGGGCACCGCTATCAGCCAGGTGAGCCCACAACCCGTCAGGTGAAGCCCCCACACCTGTTCCCACCCAGGGACCCCGCCATCAACCAGGTGAGCCCACACCCCATCAGGTGAAGCCCCCCACAACTGTCCCCACCCAGGGCACCACCATCAGCCAGGTGAGCCCGCACCCAGTCAGGTGAAGCCCCCACAACCCACACGCACACCCCAGGCACCCAATCAGGCGAAGCCCCACCAAACACCCGCGTCAGGTGAACCCCCGACACACACACACGTCCAGGGTTCAGCTCAGCCAGGTGAAGCCCCCCACATCGCCATGCCCCACCCAGGGTCCCGCTTGTTCACCCGCCAAGGTGGGTGCAAGGTGCAGGGGTGCTGACTCCCTAGGGCATGTCCCCAGCAGACCCCGCGGTCCCCCAGACACGCGTGTAGCCAGTGTGACGGAAACTGAACCTCGGCTACCGGTCCCACCACCTGACAGCAGCAGGAAGGCGGCCAGGGAGGGCTCAGCAGCGGAGCACAGGACTTGCACGGGCCACACGCACTGCACAGGGCCTGGCACTGCACAGGGCCGTGCTGAGCGGCACCCTGGTATCTCTCAGGAAGCTGAAGCTGGGGAGACAGCAGGAGGGTTCTGGCCACAGACTCTCCCGCCTGAGGCTCTGAGGTCCCAGGTTCAGGCCCCAGCACTGCCACCAGCCAGAGCTCAGCAGGGCTCTGGGCTCTGTCTCCCTCTCATTAAAATAAAATGCTTAAAAACATAAGAAAGTGCAGCGGGTTAAGCGCATGTGGCGCAAAGCGCAAGGACCGACGTTAAGGATCCCGGTTCGAGCCCCTGGCTCCCCACCTGCAGAGGAGTCGCTTCACAGGAAGCAGGTGAAGCAGGTCTGCAGGTGTCTGTCTTTCTCTCCCCCTCTCTGTCTTCCCCTCCTCTCTCCATGTCTCTCTGTCCTATCCAACAATGACGACATCAATAACAACAATAACTACAACAATAAAACAAGGGCAACAAAAGGAAATATATATATATATATATATATATTGAAAAAGAAACATAAGAAAGAGGGAGTCGGGCGGTAGCGCAGCGGGTTAAGCGCAGGTGGCGCAAAGCGCAAGGACCGGCGTCAGGATCCCGGTTCGAGCCCCCGGCTCCCCACCTGCAGGGGAGTCACTTCCCAGGCGGTGAAGCAGGTCTGCAGGTGTCTGTCTTTCTCTCCTCCTCTCTGTCTTCCCCTCCTCTCTCCATGTCTCTCTGTCCTAGCCAACAACAATAACATCAATAACAACAATGATGAACAACAAGGGTAACAAAATGGGAAAAAAAGGTCTCCAGGGGCAGTGGATTCGTAGTGCAGACACCGAGCCCCGGCAATAACCCTGGAGGCAAAAAAGAAAAAAAAGACTCTCCTGCCTGAGACTCTAAGGTCCTGGGTTCAACCCCCAGTGCCACCACTAGCCAGCTAGAGCTCAGCAGGACTCAGGGCTCTCTCATTAAAATAATACATATATTATTCAGCAACGAGAGAGAGAGAGAGAGAGAGAGAGAGAGAGAGGAGCAAAGCATCACTTTGGTGTACGCAATGGTGAGACTCCAATCTGGGACTTCTTGCCTGCAAGTCCTGCACTCTAGACACTGCACCGCATCCCAGGCCTCAAGGTGAATACTTTCTCAAGGTCAGGGTTTATTTCTTTATTTTTGCCTCCAGGGTGATCGCTGGGGCTCAGTGCCAGCACTAGGAATCCTCTCCTGGGGGCCACTGTTTCCATTTTATTGGACAGGACAAGAGCGAAATGGAGAGAGAGGAGGAGAGTCAGAGAGGGAAAGAGACCTGCTTCACCGCTCTCGAAGCTTCCCCCCACCCCCGCAGGTGGGGAGCCGGGGACTCGAACCGGGAGCCTTGCATGGGTCCTTGAGCTTAGTACTGTGTGTGTTTAACATGGAGCACGACTGCGTGGCCCCCTTCTTTCTTTCTTGAGAGAGAGGGAGACCAGAGCGCCTTTACAGCAGACGCCATGCTGGGGGTGGAACCTGGGGCCGCAGGCCTGCAAGGCCCCCACTGTCAGGTGAGCTACCTGCCTGGCCCGAGACCATGCACCTTCATCCTTCATTATTTTTTAATGTTTTTTTTCCCTTTTGTTGCCCTTGTTGTTTTTCTGTTGTAGTTATTATTGTTGTTATCGATGTCATCATTGATGGCTAGGACAGAGAGAAATGGAGAGAGGAGGGGAAGACAGAGAGGGAGAGAGAAAGACAGACACCTGCAGACCTGCTTCACCACCTGGGGAGCGACTCCCCTGCAGGTGGGGAGCAGGGGCTCGAACCAACCAGATACACCAAGATTTATGTTTCTTATTTCATGAGAGACACAAAGACAGGCCAAGAGTCTCACTCTGGTACCAGCAATGACAGGTGGGGCTCAAACCCAGGACCTCATGTTCATAAGCCCACAGCGCTACCTACTGCACTACCTCGCAGGCCGCCAGAAGCCTTGTTTGTGGAGTTGGTCGTGCTCTGTGCTGGGTTCTTGCACTGTCACCACTAACCCAGGAAGGGGAGAGAGGGCGAGAACGAGAGAGAGACAGAGAGAGAGAGAGAGACCTACCTGGCTGAGCGCACATGTTACAGTGCGCAAAGACCGGGGTTCGAGCCCCTGGTCCCCACCAGCAGGGGGAAAGCTTTGTGAGTGGTGAATCAGGGCGGCGGGTGTCTCTCTGTCTCTCTCCCTCTCTATCTCCCCCTCCCCTCTCGATTTCTGGCTCAAGATAATACAAAAAAGTTAAATAAATAAAAGAATATGGGAGTCGGGCGGTAGTGCAGCGGGTTAAGCGCAGGTGGTGCAAAGCGCAAGGACCGGCATGAGGATCCCGGTTCAAACCCCCGGCTCCCCACCTGCAGGGGAGTCGCTTCCCAGGCGGTGAAGCAGGTCTGCAGGTGTCTATCTTTCTCTCCCCCTCTCTGTCTTCCCCTCCTCTCTCCATTTCTCTCTGTCCGATCCAACAACGACAACATCAATAACAGCAACTACAACAACAATTTAAAAAAAGGCAACAAAAGGGAAAATAAATATATATTTTAATATATATATATATATCAGGAATTCACCCAGCCTGCCTTGGCCCAGAGCCCTTGCCTGCCCCGTGTCCCCATCTCCCCTCCCCGTCTGTCCCCCTGTTCCTCTGTCCCTCTGTCCTCTCTCCGCTGAATTCCTGAGTTCCTCTCCGTGGCTTGGAGCCAGGGCCCAGCAGCCTGATTGCCGGGGCCCAGAGAGGGGAAGTGAGTAACCCCTGGTCACGCAGCAGCGGGAGGGTGAGGGGGGCTGCCTGCCAGCTTTCTGGGTCCCTCCCATGGCTCCCTCTGGACAGCTGAGGATGCAGAGGGGGGACCCCAAAGATGCCAGGAGGATAGAGCTTGTGGTAGGATTGGGGGCATCACGGAGCAGAGAGGGAGAGACAGACAGCCCCCCCCTGCCCCCAACCCCGGTCCGCCACCCTCCAGCCCCCTCAGCCTCCTCCTCCCTCCTCCTGCACGAAGGGCCCAAGGGCGGCTGGGAGGGCCACTCACAAGCAGGCCATGTCGCCAGAGCGCAGCTGGGTGCACCGGCCTCCGTTGGCACAGGCATTTCCATCCAGGCAGGGGGCGGCTGTGGGGGGGGGGGACAAGCAGGTCGTTGGAGGCAGAGGTCAAACAGAACCCTCGTCCTCCTCTCCTCCTCCCCTTCCTCCTCCCTCTTCCTCTTCCTCTTCTTCTCCTTCTTTCTCTTCTCCCCCCCCTCAGAAACAGCTGCAAGCTTGGGGGGGTGTCTCCGTGGCACAGGGAGCGCCCCCCAGTCCCAGTTCCCACGCCCCCCCACCGCCACCCCGGGTCCAGCTGTTGGGGCCGCAGCTGTTCCTGCCAGCTTGAACCCTGGGAACCACAAGCACGGGCAGGGGGAGGAGGAGAAGGATGCCAGATGTGGGGGCTCAGGAAAAGAGGGGGGTCCCTGCTGAGGTCCAGGAAGAAAATGGTGTGAAATCCAGGCCCCCCCCCCCAAGATTCAGGGGCAGAGCGGGGCATGGGTGGGTGTGTGTGTCACAGAGATGTTCTGGCATCTATCCAAATAAATAAATAAGTATATACTTTGAAAAAAAAAAAGAAAGAAAAGAAAAGAAAAGCAGAGGCCGGGATAGAGAACTATCATGGTTCTGTAAAAAAAAAACAAAAAAAACTCCCATGCCTGTGGCTTCCGAGTCCCAGGTTCAATCCCCAGCACCACCATCAGCCAGAACTGAGCAGGGCTCTGGTTTAAAACAAACAGGCAGTGGTTAAGTGCACACAGTACAGGGTGCGAGGACCTGGGTTCGAGCCCCCGACCCCCACCTGCTTTACAAGTGGTGAAGCAGGGCTGCAGGTGTCTCTCTGTCTGTCTGTCTTTCTCTGTCTCCACCTTCCCTCTCCATTTCTGTCTCTACCCAATAATAAATAAATAAAAACATCATATATATATTTCCCCCCTAACATCAGAGAGAAAACCAGGACCCAGGAACCTGGCACACTGACTGACTTTCAGGCCAGAAGCTCCAGGGTCCCAGGTTCAGTCCCCAGCAGGACATAGGCCAGAGCTGAACAGTACTCTAATCTCTCTCTCTCTCTACCCCACTCCCTCCTCCCCTCCCTCTCTCTCATAAAACAATAATAAGGTCTTTTTAATATTTCACTTTAAAAAAACATTTAATTTATTTTATTTTATATATATAATTTTTTAAATTATCTTTATTTATTGGATAGAGACAGCCAGAAATCAAGAGGGAGGGATAGAGAGGGAGAGAGACAGAGGGTGATAGAGAGGGATAGACAGATAGAGGCTGATAGAGAGGGAGAGAGACAGAGAGACACCTGCAGTCCTGCTTCACCACTCATAAAGCTTTCCCCTTGCAGGTGGGGACCGGGGGCTCGAACCCGGGTCCTTGCACATTGTAATACATGCGTTCAACTAGGTGCGCCACCACCCGACCCATAATTTATTTTATTTTAATGAGAGAGATACAGAGAGAAAAACACAAGAGAAAAACTCCAGAGTCCTGCTGAGCTCTGGCTGATGGTGGTGCTGGGGCCTGAACCGGGGACCTCAGAGCCTCAGGCAGGAGAGTCTGTTTGCAGAACCCCTGTGCTGTCTCCCCAGCCCTGATATTTTACTTTTTTTAATGAGAGAGAGACAGAGATAGCGAGAAAGTACAGAGAGAGAGGAAGCTCGGAGCCCTGCTGAGCTCTGGCTGATGGTGGTGCTGGGGATTGAACCTGCGCACAGAACCATCCAGCTGTCTCCCTGGACCCTGAGGACGGGGGAGAAGGAGCCACTACAACCCCGTGGCTTATATGATGCTGCCGGATATTTAACTCAGGACTGTCCTGTTTACTTTGACTTATTTTTAAAGATTGCCTTCCTGGAGGGGACGGGTGGGCAGGGGTGGGTGGGGACACCAGAGCTCCACTCTGACACTGGGGACCGAATTCAAGAACTCACTCTTGGCAGGAGCTCTCTAACCACTGCACCACCCCCCAAGCCAATTTTTTGTTTTTTTAAGAGGAAATCAGGAGGCTGGGAAATAGCATCCTGTTAGTGCCCTGGATGGTCCCGCCGGAGGCTCTGAGGTCCCAGGTTCAGTCCCCAGCACCCCCATCAGCCAGAGCTCAGCAGGACTCTGGGGAAAATACTAGCAATGGTAATAATATTATTATTCTACAAACAGACTCTCCTGCCTGAGACTCTGAGGTCTCGAGTTCAATCCCCAGCACCAGCAGCAGCCAGAGCTGAGCAGGACTCATGGCTATCATTCAATAATAATAATAATAATAATAATAGCCTTTTTTTAAGAAAAAAAAGAGGAAACTGGACACCAGAGGTCACAGAGAGGAGAGGAGGTCAGAGACAGAGAGAGAGAGATGAAGGGTCAAACACAGGACCTCCTTGCTTCAAACCCTGGGTTCGATCCCTGGCATGATAGACACCAGAGTGATACCTCCCTCTAAATAAAATGAAACAAAAATAAAAATGCTTTTTAAGGGAGTTGGGCTGTAGCACAGCGGCTTAAACGCATGTGGCACAAAGCACAAGGACCGGCATAAGGATCCAGGTTCGAGCCCCCGGCTCCCCATCTGCAGGGGAGTCGCTTCACAGGCGGTGAAGCAGGTCTGCAGGTGTCTGTCTGTCTCTCCCCCTCTCTGTCTCCCCCTCCTCTCTCCATTTCTCTCTGTCCTGTCCAACAACAGTGACAACAACAACAACTACTACAACAGTAAAACAACAAGGGCAACAAAAAGGGAATAAATAAATAAATATTTTTTAAAAAATGAAAGAAAGAGGGGCTTCGGTGGTGGCGCACCTGGTTGAGCGTGTGTATTACAACTCGCAATGTCCCGGGTTCAAGTCCCTGGCCCCCACCTGCAGGGGGAAAGCTTTACAAGGGGTGAAGCAGGGCTGCAGGTGTCTGTCTGTCTCTCTATCTCGCTATCACCCCCTCCCTCTTGATTTCTGTCTGTCTCTATTCAATAAATAAAGATAATAGGAAATGTAAAAAAAAAAATTTTTTTTTTAAAAGAAAGAACTGCGTGCGTGGTGGGGGGGGGGGTGATGGAGAGCTGGTGGTGAGATTTAAGAGGCTGCGACCCTTGGTGGGTGGCTGGGTGGCTGGGTGGGTGGGGGCAGGCGGGCACCCAGCCTGGGACCAGGCCACCCATGTTGTGAGCCCCTGGGGTGCAGCAGGAAGGGGGTGTCCTGGGTCTGCGCCCCTCAGCGTCCTCCAGACAGGCCTGTGCACCCCAGGGTGCGGGGGAGCCAGTTGGGGAGCCCACCCCGCACCCATCAGCCCCTCCCCATGCAAGAGATGGGGGTAGGGGGCAAGAGGGGGGCTGCCCCCTGCATGGCTGCCCAGCCTGGACTTGCACCCCTCCTCTTTATCCGGCCTGGCCTGGGGTTTTCTTTTCTTTTTTTTTTCTTTCTTTCTTTTTTTGGGGGTGTGTGTGTGGCTTTGTGTGGCTCAGGAGAGAGCGCGGGGCAGCGGGGGGAGGGGGCGTCCAGACCGCCTGGCCATTGTCCCGCGCAGGGGGAGGGGAGGGGCGCAGGGGGGAGAGGGGAGGGGGTCCCCGGGCCACCAGGAGAAGGGGGGAAGAGGGGTCCTGGAGCAGCACATGTGCGACCCCCACCCTCCCTGGAAGCCCGCCCCAGCAGTGGATGACATGGGGGAGACAGGGGGCGCGGGGAGAGGGGGGTCTCCCAGTTTGCAGGGGGGAGGGGAGGGGGTTTGGAGTCTGGGTTGGGGGGTGTGTGTGTGGAGGAGGAACCCCGGGACTCCGGCTCCGGCTCCGGCTCCGGGTCTTGGCTCACCCCGGGCCTGGGAAGTTTCTCTGGGACTCAGAAGCTCTTGCAACTTTGCGCCCCCTCCCCCAGCACCCCTGCCCCCGCCCCCCTGCCCGCACTGGGGGTGGGGGCTCTGTGTGCCAGGGGGTCCTTGGCTTAAAGGAAAAAAAAAAAAGTCGGGGGACTGTCGGGGTGTCCACGGTGCCTTATCTCAGAGCACCCCCCTCTAAAAAAATAAGAAAAAGAACCCCCAGATTTGAGGTGGGGGCACCCAGGTCCCAGCCACCCCGCCCCCAGGTTCCCGGCACTCCGCAAAGTCACAGCCCCTGGAACCCCGGACCTCCCTGGGGTTCATTCATCCGCACCCCGACCCCTGGGTGCTCTCCCAGAGCTTCTGGGTCCTCCCCGCACCCCCACTCCCGCACCCCCACTTTGCCCTGGACAGCAGCGCAGCCCCGGGAACCCCCTCCCCCACACACACCCCCTGTCTGCACCCCCAGTTCTCCGCTGCGGCTCCTCCCAGCCCTGCCCGTCCAGCTTCAGGGGTGCTGGCACTCGGTACCCCCTTCTCAGCCCACCCCCACCCACCCCTCCCCGCCAGGACAGGGGCCCCCTCACCTGCAGCCTCGGGCCCTGCCAGCAGATGCAGCAGATGCAGCAGGTGCAGCAGCAGCAGGGCACCCCAGGGCCCCATGGCCCCCGGCCCGCACCCCGCGCCCTGCAGCACCCTGCACCCAGCACCCAGCACCCCGCGCCCCGCTCGGGCGCTCCCAGCAGCAGAGCCCCGACTCCGCCGGCAGCCCCGCCCGCCAGCCCGCCCGGCCCCGCCCCGTCCCGCCCGGCCGTGGGCTCCCGCCCCTGGGCCCTGCAGCCTGGACCCCACGACCAAGGGCCCTGGAGGGACACCCCAGACGTGGCCCCCTGCACAGATGCAGGAGCCCCCCAACACTGACACTCCCACTCACACACACACACACACACACACACACACACACACACACACACACACACACACACACACACACGAGTTTCTTCATGGGAACTTAGAGAAAGAGGCAGTAAGTCCCCAGACTGGGTACATACAGAGACAGAGACAGAGAGACAGAGTCATAGAACTTAGGAAAAAGTGACTGTAAGTCCCCAGACTGGGTACAGAGAGAGAGAGAGACCGAGAGAGATTCATAGGAACTTTGAAAAAGAGACTTAAAAAGGGGAAAGAAAAAAAAGAAAAGAAAAGAAAAAGAGATTATAAGTCCCCAGACTGAGTACACACACACTCACAGATTCTTTCTTCTTCTTCTTTTTTTTTTTTTTTTTGCCTCCAGGGGCTCAGAGCCAGCGCTAGGAACCCACTCCTCCTGTGGCCATTTTTTTCCATTTTATTGGACAGGACAGAGAGAAATGGAGAGAGGAGGGGGAGACAGACAGGGGGAGAGAAAGACAGACACCTGCAGACCTGCTTCACCGCCTGGGAAGCGACTCCCCTGCAGGTGGGGAGCCGGGGGCTCGAACCGGGATCCTTCTGCCGGTCCCTGCGCTTTGCGCCACGTGTGCTTAACCCGCTGTGCTACCGCCTGCCCCCCCCAGCACCCCCCCACACACACACAGAGTTTCTTCATGGGGATTTAGAAAAAGAGACTGAATTAGACCCAAATTAGGTAGACACACTCACACACACACACACACACACACACACTCACACACACACACACACACACTCACACACACACACACACACACACACAGACACACTCACACACACACACACAGAGACACACACACTCACACACACACTCACACTCACACACACAGACACACACACACTCACACACTCACACACACACAGACACACACACTCACACACACTCACACACACACACACTCACACACACACACTCACACACACACACTCACACACACACACTTACACAGACACACACTCACAGTCACACACAGACACACACACACACTTACACAGACACACACACTCACACTCACACACAGACACTCACACACACACTCACACACACACACTCACACACACACTCACACACACACAGACACACTCACACACACACACACTCACACACACTCACACACACAGACACACACACACACACAGAGACACACACACTCACACACACACTCACACTCACACACACAGACACACACACACACACACTCACACACACACACAGACACACACACTCACACACACACACACTCACACACACTCACAGACACACACACACTCACACACACACACTCACACACACACACACTCACACACACACACACACTTACACAGACACACACTCACAGTCACACACAGACACACACACACACACACTTACACAGACACACACACTCACACTCACACACAGACACTCACACACACACACACACAAACACACACACACTTTCTTCTTGGGGAACTGACAACCAAAGACAGTGTAAGTCCCCCAACTTGGTCCTGAGCTTTTGAGGGAATTTTCAGAATCCAGACAGGCCAGGTGGGTAGGCGTGAGACCTGGGGCATGACAGACAGACAGACAGACACATATCTGCCAATCAGGCAGGAAAGCAACCCCACTTTCTTTCTCTTTGCTGTGCTATGCAGAACCTCCAAAATCCAAGCCAACCCCAGACAGTCCTGCCACCCAGACCGCCTTTTTTTTTTCCTTTCCTTTTATTTATTTGTTGTCTGTTTGTGAAAGAGAGACGCAGAGTGGAGTCTCTCTGCCACATGCGGTGCTGGGGACCAAGGCCGGGGCCTGATGCCTGAGAGTCCAATAAGGGAGAGAGACTGGGAGACCCCTGCAGCCCTGCCCTACCATGCATGAAGCTTCACCCCTGCAGGTGGGGACCAGGGGCTTGAACCTGGGTCCTTGTACAGATCCTTGCGCTTAGTACTATGTGAGCTTAACCGGATGCACCACTGCCTGGGCCCCCATCTCTCTCCCTTTCTGTCTCTTCCTTCCCTCCCGATTTCTGTCTCTATCCAAAAACAAATTCTTTCTTTAAAAAAAGGGGGAGTCGGGCAGTAGCGCAGCGGGTTAAGCGCACGTGGCACAAAGCGCAAGGACCGGCGTAAGGATCCCGGTTCAAGCCCCTGGCTCCCCACCTGCAGGGGAGTCGCTTCCCAGGCGGTGAAGCAGGTCTGCAGGTGTCTGTCTTTCTCTCCCCCTCTCTGTCTTCCCCTCCTCTCTCCATTTCTCTCTGTCCTATCCAACAACGACGACAGCAGCAATGATAACAATAATAATAAACAACAACAAGGGCAACAAAATGGGAAAAATGGCCTCCAGGAGCAGTATATTCGTAGTGCAGGCACTGAGCCTCAGCGATAACCCTGGAGACAAAAGAGTGAAAGGAAGAGGGGGAGAGGGAATAAGTGGAGGAGGAGGTGGCCTCTGGCCTGAGACCCCTGGTTGCAGGTGGAGCAGCATGTGGTGTGAGGGGCCCTATCTAGAAGCCCCTCCTCCCGCACACCCCTCTCCTCCTGACGCCCCCGGGACCCCCACCCGGTGTGCCCACTGGGCAGGAGGGTGAGGCCGGCTCCAGGCTGGTGGCTGCTCTGGGCAGGGTGGCGGGGACAGTGACTGACTGACCGTTCCCATGACCTTGCGGTGGGCGGCCGCCCGTGGCCTTGGCCTGGGGACGGCATTTCTCCACCATGACTGTAGTCTCCGGGGACCCGCGGCCTGGGGCCAGGCCAGAACCTGAGAACATTCTCAGGGCTTCCTCAGCCTGGGCCACGAGCTGGGGAGACAGAGCCAGGCCCGCTACGGAGGAACTTCTTAAAAAAAAAAAAAGATTCTGTGAACCGGATGGTGGCACACACACAGTTGACTGCACACGTCACAGTGCGCAAGGACCCGGGTTCCAGCCCCCGGTCCCCACCTGCATGGGGGAGGCTTCACGAGTGGTAGAGCAGGGCTGCAGGGTCTCTCTGTCTCTCTCCCTCTTTCCCAACTCTTTCCAATAGTAAATAAATACATAAAGAAAATATTTTAAAACATAAATTTCGGGAGTCGGGTGGCAACGCAGCGGGTTAAGCCACATGGCACCAAGCACAAGGACCGGCATAAGGATCCCGGTTCGAGCCCCCGGCTCCCCACCTGCAGGGGAGTCGCTTCCCAGGCGGTGAAGCAGGTCTGCAGGTGTCTGTCTTTCTCTCCCCCTCTCTGTCTTCCCCTCCTCTCTCCATTTCTCTCTGTCCTAGCCAACAAGGACAACATCAATAACAACAACAATAATAACTACAACAGTAGTCCGGGAAGTGGCGCAGTGATAAAGCTTTGGACTCTCAAACATGAGGTTCTGAGTTCAATCCCTGGCAGCACATGGACCAGAGTGATGTCTGGTTCTTTCTCTCTCTCCTCCTATCTTCCTCATTAATAAATAAATAAAATATTTAAAAATAATAATAATTGGGGGTCGGGCGGTAGCACAGTGGGTTAAGCACACGTGGCGCAAAGCACAAGGACCGGCGGGAGGATCCCGGTTCGAGCCCCCGGCTCCCCACCTGCAGGGGAGTCGCTTCCCAGGCGGTGAAGCAGGTCTGCCGGTGTCTGTCTTTCTCTCTGTCTCCTTGTCCCCTCTGGAGTCGTCTATGTCCCTATGCAATGAAATAAGTAAAGATTAATTTAAAAAAATAACAGCGGAAAGGATGTGATTAAGAATGCGGAATGCAAGATGAGGAGGCCAGCAGTATGTGTGGGGGGGGGGCAGTGACTCCCTGATTTGGGATGTGGGTGGTGGGGGATGAACTGGGAGCGGGAGGGAGGGGGTTCCAACCCCAGGGACAGGGAGGAGGGGAACGGACTGGGAGGGAAAGGAAGAAGGACAGACTAAAGGGGCAGGCAGGAAGGGTGGGTGGGTGCTGGGTGCAGAAGCAGCCGTGTGTGTGTGTGTGTGTGTGTGTGTGTGTGTGTGTGTGTGTGTGTGTGTGTGTGTCCATGTGTGTGTGTCTGTGTGTGTGTGTCTGTGTCTCTGTGTGTGTGTGTATGTGTCTGTCTGTCTGTGTGTGTGTGTGTCTGTGCGTGTCTGTGTGTGTCTGTGTCTGTGTGTCTGTGTGTGTCTGTGTGTGTGTGTGTCTCTGTGTGTGAGTGTGTGTGTGAGTGTGTGTGTGTCTGTGTGTGTGTCTCTGTGTGTCTCTGTGTGTGTCTGTGTGTGTGTGTTTCTCTGTGTGTCTGTGTCTGTCTGTGTGTGTCTATGTGTCTCTGTGTGTCTGTGTGTGTGTCTCTGTGTGTGTGTGTCTGTCTGTGTGTGTCTGTGTCTCTGTGTGTGAGTGTGTGAGTGTGTGTATGTGTCTGTGTCTGTCTGTGTGTGTCTGTGTGTGTGTTTTGGGGGGCGGACAGGAGCACTGATGGGCCTGATCCCCTAGGGCCCAAGGACCTGGCTGGTTCTAGCAAACATGGCGGGGGAGTTGGGAAGAGACGGGCTATTTTTATATCTGAGCTCTGACGAGTCCACTCCCAGGAAGCCGTCCCCGTGGCCTTGCTGGGACTCTGCCATGTTCCCAGGGCCACTTCCGCAGTCTCCGGCCCCCTCCTCCCTCACCCCAGCCCTGGGCCCCTGTCCCCACCCTAGGCAGCCTGCTACCCAGTGAGCAACTGTTGTTGAGTGAGTGAATGAATGAATGAATGAATGAATATGCACATCATGCTTTCTTATCTAAAGATTTATTCCAGCTTAATATAGATAAGAAAGTAAGTCACTCCCGGCCTGGGGAGACAGCACAGGGGTTCTGCAAACAGACTCTCCTGCCTGAGGCTCTGAGGTCCCCGGTTCAGGCCCCAGCACCACCGTCAGCCAGAGCTCAGCAGGATTCTGGAGTTTCTCTCTTGTGTTTTTCTCTCTGTATCTCTCATTTAAAAAAGGGGGGGATTGGGCGGTAGCGCAGTGGGTTAAGCGCACGTGGTACAAAGCACATGGACCGGCATAAGGATCCCGGTTCGAGCCCCCGGCTCCCCACCTGCAGGGGAGTCGCTTCCCAGGCGGTGAAGCAGGTCTGCAGGTGTCTGTCTTTCTCTCCCCCTCTCTGTCTTCCCCTCCTCTCTCCATGTCTCTCTGTCCTGTCCAATAAAATGGAAAAATAACCTCCAGGAGCAGTGGATTCCTAGTGCTGGCACCAAGCCCCAGGATAACCCTGGAGGGCAAAAAAAAAGTAAGTCAAACCCTAGCAGCATGTAGACCAGAGCTGAGCAGTGCCCTGGTAAAAGCAGAGAGAGAGAAAGAGAGAGGGAGAGAGCAAGGGAGCAGGGCTGAGTACACCTGTTCCCATGCACAAGGACCCCGGTTCCAGTCCCTGCGCCCCACCTGCAGGGTGGGAGCTTCATGAGCGGTGGACCAAGTACTGCAGGTCCTATCTGTCTGTCTGCCTATCTATCTATTTTTTTATTTAGTTTTTATTTAAGAAAGGAGACATTAACAAAACCACAGGATAGGAGGCGTACAACTCCACACAATTCCCGCCACCCAACTATCTATCTATTTATCTATCTATCTATCTCTCCTCCCCAATTTCTGTCTCTATCCAATATAAATAAATTAAAACGTAGGTATTTTTAAAAGAAAGAGAAAAATGAAGAAAGGGAGGGAAGAAGGGAGGAAGGAAGGATGGAAGGAAGGAGAGAAGAGGAAAGGAAAGGAGAGAAGTGAGAGAGAGAGAGAGAGAGAGAGAGAGAGAGAGAGAGAGAGAGAGCATCGCTCCAGCACTTACGTGTGATGCTGGGAATCAAACCCAGGACCTCACGTTTGAGATTCCCAAGACCTTATCGACTGTGCCCAGCCCCGTCCGGGCCCCAGAGACTGTTCTCACAGTCCTGGCCCTCCCCTCCCTGCCCCCCACACCCCCGCACCCCCGCACCCCGCACCCCAGAAGCTGCCCCCTGCAGGCAGCCTGCATCAATGCCCACTCTGTCCTGCCTGCCGTCCCAGGGGGGCTCAGCCAATCCTGGACCTTGGCTGGGGATGAAACTGGGGACACGGAGAACACGGAGCCCCCGAGAGAGAGGGGTCACCCCTGGGGGTGAGGCCCTGACCCCTCTTCTTTCTCTCTCTCCATCTTTCTCTCTCTGTTCATTCTGTCTGAACCCCCTGGAGCACCCCAAACCTGACTCCAGGTGCTGGACAGAAGGTGTCGGATCTTAGTTTCTCTGTCCTGTTGGTGGGGTTGACAACTGATGGCTTGGAGTCGGGCGGTGGCGCAGCGGGTTAAGCGCACGTGGCGCAAAGCGCAAGGACCGGTGTGAGGATCGAGGTTCGAGCCCCCGGCTCCCCACCTGCAGGGGAGTCGCTTCCCAGGCGGTGAAGCAGGTCTGCAGGCGTCTGTCTTTCTCTCCCCCTCTCTGTCTTCCCCTCCTCTCTCCATGTCTCTCTTATCCAACAACGATGACATCAATAACAACAACAATAATAGTAACAACAACAATAAAAACAAGGGCAACAAAAAGGAAATAGATAAATAAATATATAAAGTGAATGATTGGCTGGGGAGACACAGTGGTTCAGCAAAGAGACTTTCTCACCTGAGGCTCTGCAGTCCTGGGTTCAATCCCCAGCACCACCAGCAGCCAGAGCTCAGCAGGAGGAAATAGACAAACAAATACAATAAAAGATGCATCCAGGGTCTGCCTCCCCTGGTAGAGTGCACACGTTACTAAGCACGGGGACCCCGGTTTGAGGCCCCGGGCCACCGCCTGAGAGCACCATACAGAGGGGAGGCTGCACAGTGGTGACGTGGTGCCTTGGCATCTCTCCTCCTCTGTCTCCCTCTGCCTCTCCCCCTCCATCTGCAGAACTGCAGAACGTGAAACAACAGTCCCCCAGGAGAATTAGGATTCTGTAGACGCAAAAGGGGCTGGCATAAATGAAGATATGGACATGTAAATGAAAGAAAGAGAGCAGGGGGGCAGGCAGTGTTGTCCTGATTGAGGGCTCACATAAGAGTGTGCTAGGACTTTAGAGTGTGCCTCCCCCCCCCCCCGTCCCCGTCTGCAGGGAGCAAGCTTCACGAGTGGTGACGCAGGGCTGCAAGATGTCTCTCTGTCTCTCTCCCTCTCAATTTTTTTTAAATTTTTAAAAATATTTATTTATTCATTTTCCTTTTGTTTGTTGCCCTTGTTGTTTTACTGTTGTAGTTATTATTGTTGTTGTTAGTGATGTCATCGTTGTTGGCTAGGACAGAGAGAAACGGAGAGAGGAGGGGAAGACAGAGAGGGGGAGAGAAAGACAGACACCTGCAGACCTGCTTCACCGCCTGGGAAGCGACTTCCCTGCAGGTGGGGAGCCGGGGGCTCGAACTGGGATCCTCATGCCGGTCCTTGCACTTTGTGCCACCTGCGCTTAACCTGCTGCGCTACCGCCCGACTGCCAATTTCTCTCTTTTTCTACTCATTAATAAATAAATAAAAAGTGGGGGCCAGGCGGTGGCGCAACTGATTAAGTGCACACACACATTCCAGTGCACAAGGACCCAGGTTCAAGCCCCTGGTCCCCACCTGCAGGGGGAAAGCTTCATGGGACATGAAGCAGGCCATCAGGTGTCTCTCTCCCTCTCTCTTTCCCTGCCCTCTCAATTTCTGTCTCTATCTAGTAATAAGTAAATAAAAAATATTAAAATAAAGAAAAATTAAAATGAAGGAAAAATCAAACGAGTGGATGAATGAATGAATGAATGAATGAGCGGATAAGTGGACAGTTAGGCAGCTAGGTGAGTGTGTGGATGAATGAGCAGAGGAGTAAGTGAACAAGTGGGTGTATGAAGCAAATTGTGGATCGGTGAGAGGCTGCTTGGCAAATGAGCGAGCCAGTGAACAGATGAGTGGATGAGTGAGCTCGTGACTGAGCTGACACTCTGAACAAGAGAGGACACGTTCAGGTCATTGTGAGTGAGTGAGTGAGTGAGTGAGTGAGTGGATAAAGAAGTAAATAAACAAATCAGTGAGTGAATAATGAATGAGTTCCAGGAAGGTGGGGGTGTGACTAGGCGAACAGTGAATGAGTGAGTGAATGAATGAGTGAAGAGGTGAGTGAGTGAGAACGTGAAGATGTGAATGCATGTGTGAAGAACTGAATGAGTCAAGGAGTGAATGAGTGAAGAGGTGAGTCAAGGAGTGAAGAGGTGAATGAGTGAAGTGAGTGAAAGAAAGAAGCGGTGAAAGAGTGGAGAGGTGAGTGAGTGACTGAAGAGGTGGGGGGTTGAGTGAAGTGAGTCAAGGAGTGAAGAGGTGAGTGAGTGAATGAGTGAAGAGGTGAGTGAATGAGTGAAGAGGGGAGTGAATGAGTGAAGAGGTGAGTGAGTGAAGAGGTGGGTGGCTGAGTGAAGTGAGTCACAGAGTGAAGAGGTGGGGGAATGAGTGAAGAGGTGAATGAGTGAAGAGGTGTGAGTGCAGCCAGTGTGTGCAGTGAACTAGTGAACCGCGCGTGAACAGGTGAGTGAACGAGTGATGCCGACAGAAGGATGAAGGAGAGGAGTTCAGGTCTCGTGGGCGTGGCCCTCTGCGGTGTGCCCCCGCCCCGTCCCTTCCTGGCACCCTGATTGGCTCCGGCACGGGGAGGGGCGGGCCCCGGCCGAGTCCCGCGGCGCGACTGGCTCTTTGGCGCGACCGCCGCCCAATCCGCGGAGCCGAAGGGAGACCGCGCCTCTCCCGGTCGTCCGGGCAACCGTCCGCGGACCCCGTTGCCCCGCAACCGCGCGGGGGCCTCCAGACAGCCCCCGCCCGGGCCCCTCTCTGTTACCCAGGCAACCGCCCGTTCCGGTCACCCATCAGCCCTGCCCCCGTCGTCCTGGCAACCGCCTGGGGAACCCCCTGCACACACAGGGGCCCCCCTGGACTTCCCTCCTCCCCCGGGACCCGATCCCCAAGATGGGGAGCCCCGCAAGGAAAGAGGGGTGCAGGAGGGCGTTGCTCTGGGGGTCGAGGGGGGCTTGGGGAGGGGGGAGAAGAGTCCCCGGTTCTGGGGAGAAGGGGGCGGCCCGGCTGCTCAGAATGCAGGCCAGGTCTTTCTCTGCTGAACGCCTGCTCCCAGGCCCCCACCCCCACCCCAGAACCCCATGAGAACCCCGCCAGACAGGCCCCAGCCCAGCTCCCGTAGCCGGGAGGACCTGCAGCCATTGCACCCCCCAAAAAAACTGCAACCCCATCACCCCCCCAGCTGGGGTCCTCTGAGCCCCCTCCTCCAAGGGGAGAGGGGAGCCCGTTTGCACCCCCAGATTGGGGTCTGGCGTGTAGCATCAGGTTAGGGATAAGAAAGGACACGGGGAAAGGGGGGGAATGGAGGAAGGGAGGGAGGCAGCTGGCAAGCTCCCCTCCCCCCCCCCGCCAGGGAAGAAAGAGGGTCTCTGAGGTCCTCAGGGTGCTTACTCCCCTACCCCCAAAAAAAAATAAAAGTCATGCTTCTGAAGACCAGGCAGAGGCTGGGGAGACTCTGTACCTCCCCCCCCCAAAAAAAAAAAACTACCAGGGAAAGGCTGGAGTGACCCTGACTCCCCCCCCCAAAAAAAAACTACCAGGCAGAGTCTCCAAAAAAAAAAAAGGTACCAGGTAGAAGCTGGGATGGCCCTGTCCCCCCTCAGAAAAAAATAAGAACAAGGGGAGGCTGAGATGACTGTCCCTCCCCCCAAAAAATATATACCAGAGAGGCTAGGGTAACACTGTTCAACCCCCAAAAAATAGACAAGGGAGTCTGGGGTAAGTCAGGCCACCCCCCCTAAAAAACATGGAAAGGCTGGGTAGCTGTCTCCCCCCACAAAAAAAAAGACCAGGTAACAGCAGTTGATTCTGTCCCCCCTCATGACTCCCCCCAAAAAAAAGGCCACACAGAGGCTGGAGAAACTCTATTCCCCCCCAGAAAAAAATTCAGGAGAGGTTGGGGTGACTGTCCCCCAGAAAGACCAAGTAAAAGTTGAGGTGACTTTGTTCCCCCACCCAAAAAAAGGCCAGGCAGAGGCTGGGGTAACTCTGTCCTCCACTCTCAACTTTGTGGGGCTGGGCGGTGCACCCCCTCTACCCTTGTACCCAGCCCGCCTCCCCCCCAAAACAAGCCAGAAAGTGCTGCAAAGCTTTAGACCCCCAGGACCCCACCCCACCCCCAGATTCAGGGCACCCCAGCCTGCTCCCTTCCCCAGAACGGCGGTGGTGGCGGGCGCAGAGGGAGGCCGGGCTGTGTTCCCAGGGTTCTGAGGCTGGGAGAATCTGACCTATGAGCCCAGAAGGTCAGGGGGACCCTGGGAAACACGGATGGGTGGGGGTGAGGGGCTGATGGGACAGGAGGCTGGACTGGATGCAACTGTCAGACCCCCAGGAGCCCCCTACCCACCCCCCGGGGGAGGTGGTCGGCAACCAGGAAGGCCCCTACACTGTCTTTTTAATTAAAAAAAAAAATTTTTTTTTTCTACCAGAGCACTACTGAGCTCTGGCTGATGGTCTGATGGTGGCGGGGTGGGGATGGGGGTTGGACCTGGGATTTTGGAGTCTCAGGCATGAGAGTCTCTTTGCAGAACCATGCTGCTCTCCACCCCTGCCCACTGTCTTTATTCTTATTGAAGTATGTATTTATTTGACAGGAAGTTTATTGGAAGAAACAGTCACCTAGAGAAAAAAAAATGCAGACAGGAAGGAGCCAGCCTCCTCAGAGGTCGGCAGAGAGACAGAGCCACCTTGAAACTGACTTTATTCGGTTCTTTTTCCTCTCTCTCTCTCTCTCTCTCTTTTAAAGTTAGTTATTTATTTATTAGAAAGGTAGGAAGAGAGAGAGATCCAGACATCACTCTGGTCCATGTGCTGTCGGGGATTAAACTCGGGACCTCATGCTTGAGAGTCCAAACCTTTATCCACTGTGCCACCTCCCAGACCACTTCCTTTTTCTTTCTTTCTTTTTTAAAATTTCTTTATTGGGGAATTCATGTTTTACATTCAACAGTAAATATAATAGTTTGTACATGCATCACATTCCCCACCTCTCTCTCTCTCTCTCTCTTTCTTTCTTTCTTCCTTCTTATTTTTTCCATTTATTTATTTTACCAGAGCACACTGCTCAGCTCTGGCTGATGGTGGTGCAGGGGGTTGAACTTGGGACTTTGGAACCTAAGGAATAGGAGTCTCTTTGCAGAACCATGATGCTACCTACCCCTGCCCCCTTTTTATTATTTATTTATTTCTCCTTTTGTTGGCCTTGTTGTTTTTATTGTTGTCGTCGTCGTTGTTGGGTAGGACAGAGAGAAATGGAGAGAGGAGGGGAAGACAGAGAGGGGGAGAGAAAGACAGACACCTGCAGACCTGCTTCACCGCCTGGGAAGCGACTCCCCTGCAGGTGGGGAGCCGGGGGCTCGAACCGGGATCCTTATGCCGGTCCTTGCGCTTTGCCTTAACTCATTGACCTACCTCCCGACTCCCTCTTTCTTTCTTTCTATATATATATATATAGAGAGAGAGAGAGAGAGACCTGCAGACCTACTTCACCACTAGTGAAGCATCCCCCTGCAAGTGGGGAGCCGGTGGCTTGAACCTGGATCCATGGAGAGGTCCTGGTGCTTAGTACAATGTGCACTTAACCCTGTGACCACTGCCCAATCTCTCTCTCTCTCTCTTAACCCTGTGACCACCACCCTATCTCTCTCTTTCTATCTCTCTTTTTTTTTCTATCTCTCTCTCTCAACCCTGTGACCTCCACCCGATCTCTCTATATCTCTTAACCCTGTACCCTCCACCCGATCTCTCTATATCTCTTAACCCTGTACCCTCCACCCGATCTCTCTCTCTCTCTTTCTTAACTCTGTGACCTCCACCCTATCTCTCTCTTTCTATCTCTCTCTCTCTCTCAACCCTGTAACCTCTGCCCGATCTCTTTCTCTCTCTCTTTCCAGCTTGGGGTGGAGGGCGAGGAGGTCAAGGCTCAAGATCTGTTCAGTCCTCTCTTCCCAGAGGCGGTGCGGACAGGGGAGGAGAGGCCCCCACTCCCAGACTCACACCCGCCCTTGGGGAGGGGGTGGGCTAGCGGGGCAGGTCCCCCAGGAAGGCCCACATGTAGTGGTGCACCAGGGCGGCGTGGCTCTGGGGGGCCCAGTGGCCCACCCCTGGCAGCACATGAGCCTCTAGGCGTCCCGGCATGAAGTGGGCCCCGATAGCATCCACCAGCCTCTTGTCCAGAACCGGGTCCTGGTCCCCCCAGAGCAGCAGCGTGGGTGTGGACAGCTCCTGGGGCTCCAGGGGGAAGTCCCTGTGGACAGACGGACAGGTGTGCCTGTGGCCCCGCCCCCCACACTCGCGGGGACCCCGCCCTCCCAGACCCAGGCCCCGCCCTCCCAGGGATAGCCCCGCCCTCTGAGCCAGGCCCCAGCCACCTAGGGCCAGGCCACGCCCTCCCAGGACCAGGCCCCGCCCTCTCTGGGCCAGGCCCCGCCCTCCCAGGGATACCCCGCCCTCCCAGAGCCAGGCCCCGCCTTCCCAGGGCCAGGCCCCACCCTCCCAGGGCCAGGCCCCACCCTCCCAGGGATAACCCCGCCCTCCCAGAGCCAGGCCCCGCCCTCTCAGGACCAGGCCCCGCCCCCCAGAGATAGTCCCGCCCTCCCAGGCCCCACCTGAACAGGTTGCGGTAATAGTTGAGGGGTCCGGTGAGCCCTCCCGGCTGGGTGAAGTCGTACAGGCAGGCCTCCAGCTCACTGGGGCTCAGCTGGGGGATACCCCGCTTGTAGTGGGCCAGGGTGGTCTTCAGGAGCTGGGGGGAAGGCAGGGGGCTACAGTGGGGCTCTGGCCTCAGCTCTGCCGGAGCCAGGAACCTGGACTCTGAGCGGGACCCCCTTGGGTAGGCAACCCCATGCAGAAAGGCGTCTCTCGCCTTTTTTATTTTAAATATATTTTAACTTATTGTATATTAAAGAGAGAGAGAGAGCCCAGAGTCCTGCTGAGCGCTGGCTGATGGTGGTGCTGGGGCTTGAACCGGGAACCTCAGAGCCTCAGGCAGGAGAGTCTCTTTGCAGAGTCATTGTGCTGTCTGTCTCCCCAGCCCCAGAAAGGGCTAGTTGGCGGGAGCTGGGCAGCAGCGCTTCGGGTTAAGCGCAGGTGGCGCGAAGCGCAGGGACCGGTGTGAGGATCCCGGGTTCGAGCCCCCGGCTCCCCACCTGCAGGGGAGTCGCTTCCCAGGTGGTGAAGCAGGTCTGCAGGTGTCTGTCTGTCTCTCCCCCTCTGTCTTCCCCTCCTCTCTCCGTTTCTCTCTGTCCTATCCGGCAACAACGACGACATCAATAACAACAACAACAACGATAAACAACAAGGGCAACAAAAGGGAAAACATGGCCTCCAGGAGCGGGGGATTCGTAGTGCTGGTCTCCAGCCCCAGCGATAACCCTGGAGGCAAAAAAAGAAAGAAAGAAAGAAAGAAAAAAAGAAAGAAAGAGCTAGCTGGTTTCCCTTCTTTTTCTCTCTCTCTCTCTCTCTTTCTATATTGATAGTTCATTTTACTGTGTTACTTTTAGTAAGTGAATTTAAATGTTCATTCATTCATTCATTTTATTTGATAGTACCGAGAGCAATTGAGAGAGAAAGTGTGGGGAAGAGAGAGACAGAGAGACGCCTGCAGCCCTGCTCCACTACTGGTGAAGGTTTCTCCCCCTGCAGGTGGAGACCCTGGGGCTTGAACCCAGGTCCGTGTTCATGGGAACAGCTGTGCTCAACAGGGGGCACAACCCAACCATAATTTTTTAATTAATTCATTTTCCCCACCTGAGTTATTTTTAATTTATTTTATTTCTTTATGAGAAAGACAGGAGGAGAGAGAAAGAACCAGACATCACTGGCACATGTGCTGCCGGGGATCAAACTCGGGACCTCATGCTTGAGAGTCCAAAGCTCTACCACGGCGCCACCTCCCGGACCACTATTTTTATTATTTTTTTTTTTTTAGATCTTTATTTATTTATTGGATAGAGTCAGAGAGAAATAGAGAGGGAAAGAACAGAGAGGAAAACAGAGATACGCCTGCAGCCCTGCTTCACCATATATGAAGCTTCCCCCCTGCAGGTGGGGACCGGGGACTTGAACCCGGGTCCTTGTGCACTGTGACGTGTGCACTCCATCAGGTGTGTCACCATCCGGCCCCTCTTTGTTTTATATTTTATTTTTATTTATTTATTTGTTTGTTTGTTTTCACCAGAGCCCCTGCTCAACTCTGGCTTACGGTGGTATAAGGGATTGAACCTGGGACTATGGAACCTCAGGCATGAGAGTTTCTTTGCATAACCATTATGCGCTATCTATTCTGATTTTTATTTATTTATTTATTTTAACTTATATAGATAGATATATTTATTTTCCCTTTTCTTGCCCTTGTTTTTTATCGTTGTTGTAGTCATTGTTGATGTCGTTACTGTTGGACAGGACAGAGAGAAATGGAGAGAGGAGGGGAAGACAGAGAGGGGGAGAGAAAGACAGACACCCGCAGACCTGCTTCACCGCCTGGGAAGCGACTCCCCTGCAGGTGGGGAGCTGGGGGCTCGAACCCGCGTCCTTACACATTATAGCAGATGCGTCAGGGCCCAGCCAAGAAAGGGGTTTCTTCCTGGCCACGCAGCTAGCTGTCCTGCAGTGCCTTGGTCCTGCAAAGCCAGCGGGCCTCCCCCGAAGCCCGTGTCCCAGATGCCCAGCCAGTGCCCCCGCCCCGTGCGCCCCAGGTCCAGGCACCTGGAAGTCAGACATGGACAGCAGCTTCTCGGGGAGCCAGCGCAGCTGGAACAGGAACATGTAATTGGAACGGAAGAGCTGGGTGACGTGGCGCAGAGAGAACTCTGGGGGAGGGCGGGGGCAGACAGACACACAGACAGACGTGAGGCCCCTCAAGCCCCTGACACACCGGCATGCCACGTTTGCTTGTTTCCTTAAGATGCGTTTATTTTAACGCGAGAGGGAGGGGGTGTCAGGCAGTGGTGCCGCGGGTTAAACGCACATAGCACACAGCTCAAGGACCAGACTGGCACAAGGATCCCATCTGGGCTCAAGCTCCCGGACCCCACCTGCAGGGGGGAAGCTTCACAAGCGGTGAAGCAGGGCTGCAGGTGTCTCTCTCTCTCTCCCTCTCCATCTCCCCACTCCCTCTCCATTTCTCTGTCCTGTTGAAAAATAAATACATACACACATAAAAATGGCCACAGAAGCGGTGGATTTCTAGGGCAGGCACCGAGCCCCAGCTATTAACCCTGGAGGCAAAAGAGAGGAGAGAGAGAGAGAGAGGGAGGGAGAAGAGGAGAGAGAAAGAGAGAGAAAGAGAAGAGAGAGCACGAGTAGACAGCCCATGGTTATGTTGAGACTCTCATGCCTGAGGCTCCAAAGTTCCAGGTTCAATCCCTTGCACCACTATAAGCCAGAGCTGAACAGTGCTCTAGTAAAAGACAGAAGGAAAGAAAGAAAGGAAGAAAGAAAGAAAAAAAAAAAGAAAAAGAAGGAGAAGAGAGAGGGAGAGACAGATTGCCCAGAGCCCTGCTCAGCTCTGGCTGCTGGTGATGCTGGGGATTGAACCCAGGACCTCAGAGCCTCAGGCAGAAGAGTCTGTGTGCAGAACCATCCTGCTGTCTCCCCAAACCCTTCTCCCCTCCCTTTTTTTTTTTAAAAAATTTTATTTAAAAAAATTATGTATTTATTCATGAGAAAGACAGGAGGCGAGAAAGAACCAGACATCATGCTGGTCTGTGTGCTGCCAGGGATTGAACTTGGGACCTCATGGTTGAGAACCCACTGCGCCTCTTCCCGGACCATTATTATTATTATTAGTAGTAATAGTAGTAGTAGTAGTAGTATCATTATCATTATTATTATTATTGGATAGGACAGAGAGAAATTGAGAAGGGGGTGAGAGACAGAGAGAACCCTGCAGCCCTGCTCCACCACTCATGAAGCTTCCCCCCTGCAGGTGGGTACCGGGGACTCGAACCCGGGTCCTTGAGCTTGTTGATGTGTGCCACCTCCTGGTCCCACCTCCTAGCTTCGTAAGGATGCAGTCCTTGTCCCCCTGGGGAGAAGGGGCCTCCCTGCACCCTCTCCCCCACCCGCACGCACCTTGGAACACGGGCCTGGGCGGGGCACTGATCACCACCATGCGCTCCACCAGGGCTGGGTAGTAGGTGGAGACGTGCCAGGCTATCACCCCGCCCCAGTCATGGGCCACCAGCACACACTTGGAGTAGCCTGGGGGACAGGGGTCAGCGTAGAATAAGGGACAGGGGTCAGCCCGGGAGGAGGACAGGGGTCAGCCTGGGAGGGGGGACAGGGGTTCAGCCTGGGAGGGGGACAGGGGTCAGCCAGGGAGGGGGGCGACGGGGGCCAGCGGTCAGCGGGGACCAAGGTGTGCTCGCACCCAGGCCGTGCACCACGTCCCGCACGTCGGCGGCCAGCAGGTCCAGGGTGTAGCTGTCCACCCCGCCGGGCTTGTCCGAGCCGCCGTAGCCCCGCATGTCCACGGCCACCGCGTGGAAGTGGGGCCCGAACTCGCGGAGCTGGTGGCGCCAGGAGAACCTGCGGGGGCGGGGGGGAGGGGGAGCCCTGGGTGGGTGATGGGGACCCCTGACGTGGGGGGAAACCCAGGGAGGGCGCGGTGGAGGGGTCCCCCAGCCCCTGTGTGCAGAGCCCCCAGGGGACGCTTGACCTCCGCCCCGTTGCATCCCAGCCCCCGATGCCAGCCCTCTCCGAGCCTCCCGATCCCTCAGAGCCCCCAGCTGCCCCGTCCCCAGACCCCTTTGCAACCCAGCCTCCCAGGACCCAGATCCTCCCCCTGTGCCCAGGCTCCTCCCTGTCCCCTCCCCATGTCCCCTGTCCCTGTCCTCCTGTCCCCTCCCCCCGTCCCCTCCCCCAAGGTCCCCTCTCCCTCCCCTGTCCCCGCCCCCGTCCCCTCCCCATGTCCCCCTGCCCCTCCCCCCTCCCCGCCCCCAGTACCAGGTCTCCGGGAAGCCGTGCAGGAAGAGCAGGAGCGGCCCGTTCCCGCGACCCGCCGACACGTAGTGCAGCCGCAGCCCCGAGCTCTGGGGGGAGGGGGGGAGGGTGTGAGCCCGGGGGTCCCCTCTGCTCGGCGAGCGCCCCCCACCCCGCGTCGCCACCCCCAGTCCAGAGGGCACCCCCAGCTCCCGGTGACCCGCCAGCCCGACCCCGCCCCTCCCCAGAAAGCCCTGGAGCCCCCAGCACCCCTGAATCTGGATAGCAGCACCCTGGAGACCCCCTGCAGCCCCCAGCACCCCCAGCCCCTAGACACCCCCTAGAGGCCTCCCAGCCCCCCAGTCCCATTGGCGTCCTCATTGCAGCCCCCATGAAGCCCCCATCCCCACGGAGTGACCCCGGGAGCCCCGGCATTGCCCCCAGCCCCCCGTGCCCCGAGCGCCCCCTGTGTCCCCGCCCCGGGAGCCCCGACATTGTCCCCAGCCCCCCGTGCCCCAAGCGCCCCCCGTGTCCCTGCCCCGGGAGCCCCAACATTGTCCCCCAGCCCCCCGGAGTCCCGAGCGACCCCGTGTCCCCCAGATCTCCCCCAGGAGCCCCTGCATTGCCCCCAGCCCCCCGGAGTCCCGAGCGCCCCCCGTGCCCCCCAGATCTCCCCCGGGAGCCCCGACATTGCCCCCAGCCCCCCGGAGTCCCGAGCGCCCCCGTGTCCCCGCCCCGGGAGCCCCGACATTGTCCCCAGCCCCCCGGAGTCCCGAGCGCCCCCCGTGCCCCCCAGATCTCCCCCGGGAGCCCCGACATTGTCCCCCAGCCCCCCGTGTCCCGAGCGCCCCCGTGTCCCCGCCCCGGGAGCCCCGACATTGTCCCCCAGCCCCCCGTGTCCCGAGCGCCCCCGTGTCCCCGCCCCGGGAGCCCCGATATTGTCCCCCAGCCCCCCGTGTCCCGAGCGCCCCCGTGTCCCCGCCCCGGGAGCCCCGACATTATCCCCCAGCCCCACGTGTCCCGAGCGCCCCCCGTGTCCCGAGCGCCCCCGTGTCCCCGCCCCGGGAGCCCCGATATTGTCCCCCAGCCCCCCGTGTCCCGAGCGCCCCCCGTGTCCCGAGCGCCCCCCGTGTCCCGAGCGCCCCCGTGTCCCCGCCCCGGGAGCCCCGACATTGTCCCCCAGCCCCCCGTGTCCCGAGCGCCCCCGTGTCCCCGCCCCGGGAGCCCCGACATTGTCCCCAGCCCCCCGGAGTCCCCAGCGCCCCCTGTGTCCCCCAGATCTCCCCCGGGAGCCCCGACATTGTCCCCAGCCCCCCGGAGTCCCGAGCGCCCCCCGTGCCCCCCAGATCTCCCCCGGGAGCCCCGACATTGTCCCCCAGCCCCCCGTGTCCCGAGCGCCCCCGTGTCCCCGCCCCGGGAGCCCCGATATTGTCCCCCAGCCCCCCGTGTCCCGAGCGCCCCCGTGTCCCCGCCCCGGGAGCCCCGACATTATCCCCCAGCCCCACGTGTCCCGAGCGCCCCCCGTGTCCCGAGCGCCCCCGTGTCCCCGCCCCGGGAGCCCGGATCCCGCGGCCGGCCGGCGGCTCACCTGCAGCGCGAGGAAGCGGTGCTCGCCCAGCGCGGGGTCGCGCAGGCCGGCGGGCGGGGAGCTCCGGGGGCGGCCGCAGCAGCCCAGGCGGGGCCGGCACAGCACCCCGAGCAGCGCGGCGCAGGTGTAGGCGGCGGCGGCCAGCAGCGCGGCGGCGTAGACGGCGACCCACATGCAGAAGCGCAGCAGCGAGAGCGACAGGCGCGACGGGGCGAGCAGCGCCGTCACCACCAGCTCGGGCATGTCGCCGCGGCCAGGGGCCTGGGCCGGGGGCTGCCGGGGAGGGGGCCCACCGCCTTTGGTCCGGGGGGGGCCCGCGCCGTCGGAGGCCCCGCCCTGGGCCGGGGGTCCCGGGAGCCCCTCGCCTCCGACTCGGGGGCCCGCCGTGGCGTCCGGGGCGAGGGCCGCGGGCGCGGGGAGCCCGGCCCCTGGGTCCCGGGCAGCCTCCGTGCCGTCGGGGCTGGCAGGCCGCGTCGTGGGAAGAGACGGGCGGCCGGGGCCGAAATCCCTGCCGCGCGCGACGCACCCGCGCGCCAGGTGCGCTGCCCGGCGACCGACCGACGGACCGACCGACCGACCGACGGGGAGGCGCGGAGGGTGGGGGTTCTGGGCGGACACCTGGGCAGGTAGGCGGGCGGGGTCCGACGGCCCCAGGGAGAGGAGGCCGCGGGCCCCAGGACGGCGGAGGGGGCCATCCCAGGCGGGCCGGGCGGGCCTGCAGCGCAGGTGCGGGGCGCGCGGGGGGGGGGGGGGGGCAGGTGCACCTACCTGCGGGGGGAGCGCGGTCCGCGCCGGGGGCTCGGCCGGGAGGGGTGGGCGGGGCCTCGCGCGGATTCTAACCAATGAGCTTCGAGGGCGGGCTGGGCGCGGGCCAATGAGACGCCGAAGGGGCGTGGCCGGGCGCCTAATATGGCGGGCCCGGAAAGCGGAAGCACCGGGACGGGCGGGGCCCGAGCCCCGAGCTGGGAATGCAGAAGGCGGGTGGTCCCCCCGCCCTCCTCAGCCCCGGGAGGCCTGGGGAGTCCCTGCCGCTGGCCCCCCGAGCCCAGAGGGTGCGAGGCTGCCCTCTGATCGACGTCTCCCCAGGGCCCCGCGGCGCGTCCAGCCGGCCGGACCTGGTCTCGAGCATGGGCGCTGCCCCCGCGCCGGCCCCCAATTGGTCGAGAGAGCCCCCAGGGCCCGCCCCTGCGCGGCTGTGATTGGTCGATCGAGGCCCCCCAGGGCCCGCCCCTGCGCGGCTGTGATTGGTCGAGCGAGCCCCCCCCAGGGCCCGCCCCTGCGCGGCTGTGATTGGTCGAGCGAGCCCCCCCCCAGGGCCCGCCCCTGAGCGGCTGTGATTGGTCGAGCGAGCCCCCTCCCAGGGCCCGCCCCTGCGCGGCTGTGATTGGCCGTCGGCGGCTCTTGACGGGCAGGCGACAGGCGCAGCCTGGGCGCCCCAAGGATGGAGCGTGGAGGCGGCAGGTGGAGGCGGCAGGTGGAGGCGGGGAAACTGAGAGTGATGGATAGAAGGCAGCAGCTTCCTCCTCCTCCTCCTCCTCCTCCCGCCCACTCACTCCTGACACCTCCTGTTTGACCTAAATGGCACACACCCCGAGGGACACCATCCAGAATTGGGGAATTCAGTGATTTCCCAATAGCCACCGGGCTGGCAGGACCGACCGCGATCCGGGGGCCCACCCATCCACCTCTCCTCCCATCCTGATGACTATGGGGGAAAAAAACACACACACACAAACAAGAAGAACTTTTTTAAAAAGATATTTTTGAAAGCTTTATTTATTTATTTTAATATTTATTTATTTCCTTTTTGTTGCCCTAGTTGTTTTATTGATGTCGTCGTTGTTGGACAGGACAGAGAGACATGGAGAGAGGAGGGGAAGACAGAGAGGGGGAGAGAAAGACAGACACCTGCAGACCTGCTTCACCGCCTGGGAAGCGACTCCCCTGCAGGTGGGGAGCCGGGGGCTCGAACCGGGATCCTCACGCCGGTCCTTGCGCTTTGCGTCACCTGCGCTTAACCCGCTGTGCCACCGCCCGACTCCCCTAAAGTTTTATTTATTAAAACAGAAATGGAGAGGGCAGGGGAGAGAGACCTCTGTAGCCGGGCTTCAGCACGTGTGAAGCTTCCCCCCACCACCCGCAGGTGGAGGGCGGGCGGGGCCCGCAGGGGCTTGAACCCGGGTCCTTGAGCACTGTAGTAGAGTAGTGTGTGCACTTAAGCAGGTGCGCCACTGCCCTTTGTTGTTGTTAACAAGAGGGATGAGAGAAACCCGAGCATCACTTTGGGATATTGGACACCAGGAACTGAATTTGGATTCTCAAGCTTGCAAGTCTGGAAGTCTGGCATTCTAGCTACTGCAAACTTCCTGGGCTAATAAAAAATAAAACCACAGTGGGAGTCGGGCTGTAGCGCAGGTGGCGCTAAGCACAAGGACCGGCATAAGGATCCTGGTTCAAGCCCTGGCTCCCCACCTGCAGGGATGTCATTTCACAAGCGGTGAAACAGGTCTGCAGGTGTCTATCTTTCTCTCCCCCTCTCTGTCTTTCCCCTCCCCTCTCCATTTCTCTCTGTCCTATCCAACAACAATGACAACAATAATAACTACAACAATAAAACAACAAGGGCAACAAAAGGGAATAAACAAATAAAAATAAATATTAAAAAATTTTTTTAAAAAATAAAATAAAACCACAGTAAGGGCAACAAAAAGGAAAAAAAAAATAGAACAAACAGAAAAAAAAAGAGGGTTGGGCGGTAGCACAGTGGGTTAGTGCAGGTGGTGCAAAGCGCTAAGGATCCCCCCGGGTCCGCACCTGCAGGGGAGTCGCTTCCCAGGCGGTGAAGCAGGTCTGCAGGTGTCTGTCTTTCTCTCCCCCTCTGTCTTCCTCTCCTCTCTCCATGTCTCTCTGTCCTGTCCAACAACAACATCAATAACAACAATAATAACTACAACAAAACAAGGACAACAAAAGGGAATATTAAAAAGAAGAAGTGAGTGCTGAAGAGATAGCATAAAGGTTCTGCAAAGACTTTCATGCCTGAGACACCACAAGGTCTCAGTTGTTTTTGCCTCCAGGCTTATCTGGGGGGCTCAATGCCAGCAGTACAACCCACTTTCCACCCTGGAGGCCATTTCTTGAGGGGACGGACAGAGGAGAGACAGACGCCCGCAGACCAGCTTCACCTCTTGTGAAGGGACCCCCCCCCCCCCCCCGCAGGTGGGGAGCCGGGGCCTCGAACTGGGATCCTCATGCTTGGTACTAGACGCTCTTAACTGGGTGTGCCACCATCCACCCCCACCGCCCCAACCCTGTCCCGAGGTCCCAGGTTCCATCCCCAGCGCCACCATCAGCCAGAGCTGAGAAAGGGCTCTGGAAAAAGAAAAAAAAAAAAATCTTTTTTTCTTCAAGCTATTTTTTAAAATTTGTGTTTAATAATGGTTTATGAAGCTATAAGATGACTGGGCAGAGTTGGGGGGGACAGGCCAGTTCCATGATCTGAACTCAACCTCCCTCACGCCTGCAAGCATTCTGGCCACTGTAGACCAGACCAGGCGTCTTTGTTACCTTTTTTGGACGGAGACAGCTAAGAAGCCAGAGGGGAGGGGGAGATAAGAGAGGGAGAGAAGACAGAGGGACGTCTGAAGCCCTGCTCCACCACTCGTGAAGCTTCCCCCCCCCCACAGGTGGGGACCGGGGCCTCGAACCCGGGTCCTTGTTCACTGTGATGTGTGCATTCTGCAACCTCTCCATGAGGGTGAGGGTGAGGCTGGCAACCCCCACCTGCTCGGCCTCTTCACTTGGCTGGGGGGGGGGGACGACTGTTGGACTCTACCCTCAGACAGACACACAGACAGAAGTCACAGACGGTGGCTTCCTTTTATAGTATTCGGTACAAATGTTTATTTTTTCGATGAGCACTGCACACAAAACAATGCAAGAAAGAGGCCAAAGAAACGTTGAGGGTCTGTGTGGGGAAGCGGATGAAACCTTTCTCCCAACACCTCAAGCTTTTCATGCAAACGGACACACGGCCGAGCGGCCTGGCACACGGCACAGTGTGCGTGGAGGGGGTGGTCTGCAGGCCCCTCTTGCCTGGGTCTCGGGGCTGAGGTCTGCCAGCGCTGTGGGGAGGAGCGGGGAGGTCGGGCCACGTTCCGACTGCCAGGCGGCTGGAGAGGGGACGCCGGTCAGGGCGGTGTGGTGGGGGGGCAGGCGTGGGTCTGCGCGCGTGGGGTCTCCGTTCCCCGAGGAGCTTTGAGTGGGAGAGGCAGGAGAATGCGAGTGACCACAGCTCGCCCCACCCCTGCGCCTCCAGGCGGGAGGGAGGAGTCCGGTGTGTGCAGAATACTGTCGGGGGCTCGGCCGGAGAGGGGAGAGGGGAGAGGGGGGAGGGGGGGCCCCTCGCCTGGGCTTCTGATCACAGCTTCAGCCCCAGGACCCCCACAACCCCGGGGCTGGGGTTCAAAAAAAAAGAAATGTCCGAGAGACGCAGCATTAATAAAAAAAAGAGATGTGTTTATTCCATGATCAGTACAGACCCAATGCATATTCAGACCAGTCAGCGACTCCAGAGTTTGGCCGACACTGAGACACCACCGTCGGGGAGGGCAGGGCAGGGGCTGGGGGTCCGGGCGGGAGCGGGGAGGGGCTTCTCATGGCACGCGTAACCTCACCAAGGGCTCCGGTTATAAAATTAAAAAAGAAAAAAATAGGCGGGTGGAGCAAACGGAAGAAATGACCATGGGGGAGGGTTCTGGGGGGGCCGTCAGTCAGGGTCTGTGCCCCCAAACCCCCAAAATCAAGGGCACTATGTGGCCCCCCCCCCTTCAGTTCCTGGTCTAACAAAGAGAGGGGAGGGAGAGAAGGGGAGAGGGAGGGAGGGAGGAAGGGAGAGAGAGAGAGAGAGAGAGAGCGAGAGAGAGAGAGAGAGAGAGAGAGAGAGAGAGAGGGATATCCTAGAACAGACTGGGCTCGGGAGGAGACGAACTGGACAGCTGGGGGGAGGAGGGCAGACCAAGAAAAGAAACAACAAAAGGAAGCGTTCGCTTTCTGGTTTTATCGTGAAAATAGACGAATCGAGTTGGAAACAGTAAAATACAGGCAGGCTCTTCTTGTGTGTGTGTGTGGGGGGGCTTTCGTTTTTAACACTTTTGGGGGGGTGATTTTTTTTTCCTTTTCTTTTTTTCCTTTTTTTTTTCTTTTTCTTTTTCTTTTTTTTTTTTTGGTGGAGTCACCAACAAACTTTCCAACAAAGATACCACTGGAGAAGGGTTCACTACACGGCACAGCCACGGTCACACACTACCGCGCCCGCAGGGAGGAAGGCACACCGCCTGGGGGAGAGCGCGGTGCCGGTGTGTCTGGGGCGGGACGGGGAGGATGACAAATAAAATAGAACCGAGGACAGGACGACAACGAAATACAGACATGGTGGGGAGGGCGGGAGGGGACCCAGAAACACGGAAGGGCGACGGACTTTGGTTGGCGGCCCAGCGGGATACTCAGACTCGGTAAAGGCTTGTGGGGGCAGAGTCAGCACGGGGTGGGCGCCCCGACCCGCCGGGACAGACGGACAGACGGCGGTGGCGGTGGCGGTGGCGGGGGGGCCGTGTACACTGTGCAGACGCCTGGCGGCGGGGGCGGCGCGGGGCCTGGGTCTCTGTCGTCCGCCCCTCCATCCGTCCGTCTTTCTTGTCTGTCCGGCCGGCGTAAGGCAGACCAGGCCGAGCCCCCGCCCGCGGCGCTCAGAAGAGGTTCTCCTCGAAGATGGACAGCAGGTCGCTCTGGAAGTTCATGTCGATGGTGGCCGCCATCTGTGGGCGGGATGCGGTGCTGAGGGGTCCCCAGGAGGCCCGCCCGGCCCATGTCCCGGCCCCCCACCCACCGCCCCGGCCCCCACGGCCCACGTCCCGGCACTCACAGCCTCGCGGCGCCGCCGCTCCTGCTCCCGCTTGCGTGCCAGCTCGCGCTGCTGGTCCAGCATGGACTGGGGCTGCTGGCCCTGCCCCGGCCCCGGCCCCTGGCCCTGCCCCTGCGCGGGGGCCCCGGCCGCCTGCTCCTGGCGCTGCTGCTGCTGCTGCTGCTGCTGCTGCTCCTGGCGCCGCCGCGCCTCCTCGTGCGCCCGCCGGGCCTGCTCCAGCGCGTCCTCGTCCTCGCGGCTCCTGCGGGGGCGCGGCGGGGCAGGGTCAGCCCGGGTCAGCTGGGATCAGCGCCCCCCCCCCCCCCCGGCCCCCGGCCACCTCAGGCGCTCCTGCCGCAGCCGCTCCTTCTCCTTCTCCGCCAGCTCGGCCTGCGCCTTGAGCGCCTTCTCCCGCTCCTCCTTCTCGCGGGCGGCGCGCCGGAACTGCTCGAAGCTGTCGCTGGACGACTTGGCCGTGGCCGACGGGGTGGCCGGATGCTTGTTGTGCGCCAGGCTCACCCAGGACCCCATGTTCTTCAGCTTCAGGTCCTGCGGGGGACCGCGGCCCGACTGGACGAGACAGACACAGACAGACAGACAGACAGACAGAGAGACGCGCTGATGTCTTTGAGCCCCACGTCCACGCCCACCCCCTCCTTGCTCGCTGACTCCCTTGCGGGACGGAGACGGGGAGAAACAGAGCAAAGGGGGGACAGAGAGACAGACACCCGCAGCCCCGCTTCACCAGTGTGAGGCTGCGCTCCGGCAGGTGGGGAGCGGGGGCTCGAACCCGGGGCCCGGCTCTAAACAGGGTGCGCTGCGGGGGGTCGTCTCCTCTGGCGTCCCCCCACCCCCCAGAGCCCTAGAGCCACTACCTTCTTTGGGGCCACGGGCGTCTTGGGTTCCTGCTTCTGCTTCTCCTTGTCGGGGGCCCCGGGCGGGGGTCCGCTCTGCTCAGCGGGCCGGATCACCGGCCTCCCCACGTCCACCGGCTTCATCTCGGGCCCTGGAACACAGCAGCCGGTGGGCCCGGGCGGGGCTCCCAGGGGCGGGCGGGCGAGCGGGCGGGGGCGGCGGGCACTCACGGGGGGGCAGGTGCACGGCCTTGATGCTCTCCGGGTGCTTCGGGGGATCGGGCCGCAGCGAGGGGCTAAAGGGTTCCCCGCGCAGAACGGGCGAGTGGGTCTTCTCCTCCTTCACCAGCGGCTGGGGCTGCACCACGGAGGCGGCACGCAGCTCCTGGACGCAGGGGCGGGTGAGGCGGCGGCCGGGGGGTAGGGCGGGGGGGTGGGGGTGGGGCGCAGGCCGCCCTTACCTGCTTCTTGGGCTGTGCGCTCTGCTGGGGCGGAGACGAGTGGCTCAGGCTCTGGAACTGTGGCATCTGGGGGGAATGTATCATGAGCGGGGAGGGGGCTTCACGGAGGTGACCTAGGAGAGGGCAGAGCAGCATGTCGGCGGGGCGGGGGCGCCGGCCCCCAACCCCCGGGGGAGCCCGCTTGAGCCGTGGGGCCGGGACGAGCCGTTCAGGATGGGTGGGAAGCTGTGGGCAGCCTCTACACGGCTGAGTAGAGAGAGACAGACAGACAGACAGCCCGGCCCCAGGAAGCTTCCTCCAGTGAGGTGGGGGCCAAGCTCGGACCTGGGCTGACCTGTCCTGGCAGCTGCTGCACCGGCCCTAGCGGTCTCTCATTTCCAGAAAGAGAGAGAGAGACGAGCAGACAGGGCTGGTGGTGAAGCAGGGCTGCAGGTGTGTGTGTCTCTCTCTCTCTCCCTCCCCTCTCAGTTATTCTGTTTCTAGCCAACAAATATGAGGAGGGAGGAAAGGCAACCAGAGGCCTTGAGCCCGGGTGCTACGCTGGAGTTCTCTCGGCGGCAGACTCGCTCCACAGTGCTCGGCTAACACTGGGCCCCTCAGCCCCTTCCTGGTGCCCTGGTCACCCTTCGTCACAATTATTCTTTCTTTAAGCCTGTTTCCTTTTTTAAATTACCTTTATTTATCTACTGGATAGAGATGGCCAGAAATCGAGAGGGGAGTGGGAGACAGAGGGAGAGAGTGCTTCACCACTCGCAAAGATTTCCCCTTGCAGGTGGGGACCGGGGGCTCGAACCCGGGACCTTGTGCCCTGTGACATGTCACGTGCGCTCTACCAGGTGCGCCACCACCCGGCCCCTTCAACCACTGGGGACTCCTGAGCAGTGTTTCTGAAAGGCTCACTTACGGGAGGTGAGGGGAGAGAGACAGAGAGAGAGAGAGAGAGAGAGAGAGAGGCAGAGTCGCCCTCTGGCCCTGTGGTGTGGCGCAGGGAAGCCGACTTCACGCCAGCTCTGCCCACTGCGCCTCCCTCCCTGGCGGCACCTTGTCTGAGCATTTCCCACACTTGCTGAGCGAGAGAGACAGACACAAACGGAGCCCTGCTGAGGTCTGCGCCGGCCGGGCACCGGGGACCCAGGCCCCATGGCCACCGGACTCTACCAGGGGAGCTGCTGGTTCTGAAAGCAGCTTCCTGCCTCTGGGCCGCTGTTTTTCCAAAGTGGCCGACAGAGCAAGCGAGCCCAGAGCCCTGCTCAGCTTTGGCTTCTCGTGGTGCCGGGGTTGAACCCGCGGCCTCTGGAGCCTCAGACCTGCCGGCCGAGTGGACCCCGAGTCCCAGCCTGTGCCCCCCACCTCACAACTCTTGAAGACAGATGGGTCGCCCGCCCACCCCCCACAGCAGAGGTGACGGACAGGGACACCCCCCTCGCCCGGGTCACCTCCTCCAGGAAGCCTGTGGGAGTCCCGGGGGCGCAGAGGGGGCACTCACCCGCCGAGTAGGGGTCCGGCTTGTGGTGGCGGGGCGAGGGGTGGTGCTGGATGACCTGCTGAGGCTTGGCGGGCTGCGGCGGCGGCTGGGGGCCCGGCGCGGGGTGTGGGGGCTGCGGGCCGGGGGGCCCGGGCAGGGGCGGCTGGATGTGGGCGGAGAAGGGCAGGGGGGGCACGTGCACCTGCCGGGGCGGTGCGGGCTGCGGCTGGGGCGGGGGCGGCGGCGCCGGCTGCGGCTGCGGGGGCGGCGGGGGCGGCGCCCCGAGCTGCGGGGCCGGGTGCGGCGGGGGCGGCAGGGGCGTGGGTGGCTGGGACTGCACCTTCACGGAAGGGAGCAGGGGCGTGGCGGGCGGGGCCTTGTGCAGCTGCTGCAGGTATAACTGCATCTGCATGGAGCCGAGGGGCTGCGCGGCAGGGTCTTCGTCCTCCTGCAGCAGCACCTGGGGCGGCTGGGCCATGGGCGGCTGCGGGAGCAGGGGCGGCTGGGCCAGGGCGGGGGACACGGGGGGCCGCGCGGGCTTGGGGGGCAACGCAGCCGCTCGGTTGCTGGGCCTGGCCGGCTGCTGGGGCAGGGCGTTGTGCAAAGCTGGAAGGGGGACGGGCCGAGCATGAGGGGGGCTCCCAGAAGACCAGCCCTGCACCCCGAGACCACAGCCTGCGTCCTGAAGCCCGGTCACCCCCAAGGCCCAGCCCTGAACCCTGAGACCCCCGCCTGTATCCTAAGGCCCTGCACCCCAAGACCCGACCCTGTACCACGACATCCCAGCCTGCATCCTGAGGCCCGGTCACCCCCAAGCCCCAGCCCTGAACCCTGAGACTCCAGCCAGCATCCTAAGGCCCTGCACCCCAAGACCCCGCCCTGTACCACGACATCCCAGCCTGCATCCTGAGGCCCGGTCACCCCCAAGCCCCAGTCCTGAACCCTGAGACCCCAGCCTGCATCCTAAGGTCCTGCACCCCAAGACCCCAGCCTGTATCCTATGGCCCGGTCACCCCCAAGCCCCAGCCCTGCACCCTGAGACCCCAGCCTGCACCCTAAGGCCCTGCACCCCAAGACCCCAGCCTATATCCTATGGCCCGGTCACCCCCAAGCCCCAGCCTTGCACCCCGAGAGCCCAGTCACCAAGCCCCCCGCCCACACTCTGGGGGTCCTGGCTTCCCCGCCTCCAAGTTCCAGCCCCAAGGCCCCTCGCCCAAGGCCCCAGCACCCACCCCCGCCCCCGAAGCCCGCCAGGGTCCCCGCCACTCACCTGGAGGGGAGACCACGGCGTGCTGGCTGAGGTGGGGCGGGGTGCTGTGCTCGGGCGCGGGGGCCAGGTGGGGGGCGAGCTCGGGCGCGGGGGGCAGGTGCAGGAGGGGCTGGGCGAAGTGGCCGATGGGGTCGAAGACGCCGCCCGCCAGCTGGGGCTCCAGCACGGGCACCGGGGCGGGCAGGAAGGGCGGCGACGACTTGAGGGTGGGGGCGGCCGGCGGAGGCAGGGCCAGGGGGGCCGGGGGCGCGGGGGGCTGCGGCGCCTGCTGGGGCGGCACCGGGGGCTGCGGCTGGGGGGGCGGCGGGGGCTGGGGGGGCCCCGGGGCCGGCGGCATCTGCGGGTGGTGGTGGTGATGGTGCTGTGGACGGGCGGGCAGGCACGTCAGGGGAGCAGAGCCCGGCCTCCCCGCCAGCCCTGGACAGACAGACACACGGCCCAGCACACAAAGCCCAGACCCGAGAAACTCCTCCCCCATCCCGGGTACCCTCGGGACCCCCACGTACCTTCTTCTGCTCCCGGCTGGGGTGCCCCTTCTTTTTGGACTTTGGAGCCATGTCTGCAGAGCGAGAGAGAAGGCGTTGAGGCTGGGGGGCCCGGGGCTGGGCAGGGGGCACACGGGGCCGTGACGGGCTAGGCTGGACCCGCCCTCCCAGCCAGACCCATGGAGAGGGCAGTACCCCTGGGGCATCCCCGGCCCGGCTCAGGGGAGGCTGGGGTGGCCGACCCCACCTGTCCTGTGTGGGGACGCTCGGGGTGCCGGGGGGGGGGGGGGGGGGGAGAGGTCCGGGCCTCGCCCCTGCCCACCCCCACTCCACGCTCGCGCTAAGGACGCCGCCACAGCCGCCCCCACCCCTGCCCAGCCGCCAGCTCAGGGGGAGACGGGGCCGCGACAGACGAGACAGCAACACAGACCGCGCTGGCGGCGACAAGACACACGTCCAGGTACGGGGCCCACACCCACCCGACACCGGGCACAGAGGGGCGCCTGTGGGGTGAGGCCGGCAGAGGGGGGGAGGGGGAGAGCATGAAAACAGTGGAGACCACGGGGGGGGGGGGGGCGCCTTCGCCGGGTCCTGGCGATGCTGAAGGAGCCAGTGAGGTGAGACCAAGAGACACTGGGGTCTGAGGGGTGTGGGGGGGAGAGTTCTGTGCGGTGCTGCGTGGGCCACGTCTCCGGAGTGGAGTGGCTGGAGCCGTGGAAAGCCCGTGGTATGCATGTGTGCGTGTACACGGTGTCTGTGGCGTCGAGTCTGGTGTTCACCTGTGGTGTGTGAACGCTTGTCCTGCGGTGTTCTTGTGTGTGCTAAGCATGTCCGTGCATGGAGGGGGGGGTGGCTGGAGCCGTGGAGAGCCCGTGGTGTTCGTGTGTGGGTGTGCGTACACGGTGTCTGTGGCATCGAGTCTGGTGTTCACCTGTGGTGTGTGAACGCTCGTCCTGCGGTGTTCTTGTGTGTGCTAAGCATGTCCGTGCGTGGGGGGGGTGGGCGCTGGGCGTGCAGCACATGTGGCGTGTCTGTGGTGTTGGCGTGGCGAGTCCGTGGTGTCCGTGTGCATGTCGGGTGCCTGTCGAGTGCGTGCTGGTGCGCGGGGCACGCGGCGCGTCTGTGGCGTGTGGTCTGCGCGCGTCCCGGGGTGTCCACGTGTGCGGAGTTGGCTGCGTGCCCGGGGTCCGTGTGTGCGGGCACTGTGTTCATGCATGTGCGTGGCATGGGGGGGCGGGCAGGGCGGGCTCCCCGTGAGGCGATCTGTGAGCCTCGCAGCGAGGGACAGTGGGACGGTGACTCGGGGCAGACAGACGTGCAGACCTCGGCGGGGCGCGGCGGCCTATGGCCGGCCCAGGCCCGCTCTGACGGCAGGGAGAACAGGACAGGAAGTGTGCAGCATCCCGACACACAGCCCCAGACACCCCCCACAAAACTCTCTCGAGAGGGTCACGTGCAGACGGCCTCAAAGACTGCGTCATCTTTATTCCGAGAACAGCGTGGACTCTACACAGATGTCAGCTTTACAGAGAGGGGTGTACAAAGAATTCAGACGTCTGTAAAAAGCAGAGACTCAAACACTGATTCCTCCCTGCTCCCTCCACCCCCCGCCAAAATGGAGAGGGAGGGCCAGCAGAGGCGCCCAGCCCCCCGACCCAGCAGACGGGGCCTCCCACCCCATGCAGCCAGGACCATGCCGCCACCCCGAGTCCAGATGCTTACCCAGGAGGCAGCCCCACGGGTCACGCCCCCCCAAAGCTCCCATCCCTCCCAGAGACAAGCCAGTGAGACCCCCCAGCTGCAGGCGGGGCACGAAGCCCCCTCAGGCCAAGGGGTCTGACAAATGGGTTGGCCTGGCGCAAGGCGCAGAGAGCAGCCGGAGACCCCTCCCCACCCTGCTGGGCGCCCCCCCCCAGCACTCCCCCCAAAGCCTTCCAGCAGACCCCGCCCTCAGGAAGCAGACAGGAGCTCGACACTAAAAAATTCCCCACCCCACCCCACCCCACCCCACCCCCAAACAAAACAAACACCACGACAAACAGCCCCAAGACAGATGCGGTCCCTGGGGCAGCTCTCTGCCTGCCGAGAGGCCAGCTTCATGACCAAAAAAGGGACACAAGGTATTTTTAGAGCCAGAACAGCCCGTGGAGGGCAGGACTGGAGCAGGCCAGGCCGGGGTCTGGGGCCCGCCCGCTGTCCCCACTGTCACCCGGGGTCGGTCCCTGGCCTAACTGAGCGACTGCGAGGCCCGCAGGCGCGGGGCGTCGGGATTGTCATCGCCCTTGGGGACGCCCCCAGAGGACCCCAGGCGGGCAGCCCTCCCAGAGGTGGGACTAGGCCCGAGCTGCGGCCAGAAGGGAGGACGGACGGACGGACTAATCTGTGGCCGCCGCCCGCCTGGGGCACAGGCCCGGGGCGGGCGGTCCCACTGCGCCTGGAGTGCCGTCCCTCTCACGGAAGAAAACGGACTTAAGCTAGAGCTTGCTGGGGAAGAATCTGGAACTGAAGACCGTTTTATTAAGAGTCCGTGTCCAGGGTTAGGCAGGACCTACATAGAGGAGAAAGAAACCAGTGTGAGAGGTGACGTGCCGGGCGCAGGCGGGGCGACTCCCCAGGCCCAGGGAGCTGCGCGGGGGAGGGGGCGCGCCTCACCGGACAGACGGGGAGCCCGCACACAAGCTGCCCACCTCCTTGGACACACAGCTGGGAACTCAGCTCCACACGGTGCCAGGAGGCAGACGAGAGACAGAGACAGAGACAGACAAGACAGACGGAGAGAGAGGGGAGGAGAGGGAGACGGGGAGAGGGGAGGCCGCCCTCACATTCCTCAGTGGCCCTGCAGCCCAATGACCTGCCTCCTCCCACCCGCGCCCACCGGGCCCACAGCGAGGGGGAGGGCCGGGCCGGCATTTTCCCAAACAGCAGGCACCTCTCTTTCCCCAGAGGGGTGCGGACACCTGGCTCGGCCGCCACCCCGGGAAAAGGAAGCTCCGGCCCAAAATAGCGGGCGTCCCGGAGACGCCCCAGCTCCGGGCCCAGCTGCACACCAGCGGAGGGATGTGTGCCCGGGGTGCCCCGCCTGGCCCCGTGAGGCCCCACCTGGAGCGGCGGGGTGGGGGTGCCCTCCCCTGGTTCCCCGGGCCGGTGGGGGCGGCCGACACCCCATCCTGACAGCTGACCGGGGCTTCACCCGCCAGCACCCCGGCTCAGGAGGACGGCACCGGGTCGTCAGGGTTCGGAGGTCACGGGGCCTGCCCACCCCCGTTTCCGTCCCTGTCTGTCCTGCTGCACTGACTCGAGTCCTCACGACCCTCGGGAGGTGTGACGTGTGACCCTGGCCAAGACAGGACAGCCCCTTCCAGAAGCCACCGCGGACCACGCCCCCCAGACAGGACACGAGATCCAGTGACACCCCGCACCCAGGCTCTGCAGCCCGGGCCTCCCCAGGCCTCCCCTGGCACCCATCGTTCCCACGCTCTGGGGTCACGCGTCGCACAACCTCCCGCCTTCTCAGAAATGGGGTGAGAGGAAAACTCCGGGAAGCGGTCTCGGCAGGAGAAGTCACAGGCCGCGCAGGGGTGTGTACGGGCGCGCGCGCGTGTGTGTGTGTGTGTGTGTGTGTGTGTGTGTGTGTGTGTGTGTGTGAGATTCACCCCTCCGGCTCGGGGCGCAGAGATGAGATGGGACGGGCAGGAGCAAGGCAGAGCGGCCCAGGAAAGCCCAGGAGGCCGCACTGGGTGGGGGTGCCCCCTGCTGGCCACAGAGGGAAGGCCAGAGACGGCCAGCCGGGCGGCGGCAGTAGGGCCCTAGGCGGCGGCGGCACGGGCACCCCTACCCTAGTCGGGCCGGGGCCGGGGGCCGGGGGCCGGGGGCCGGGGGCGGGCCTGACCTGTCTCTGAGTCCTCGCTGTCGGAGGAGCTGGACTCGCTGCTGCTCTCCGACTCGGAAGACGAGAAGCCCTTCACCTTGGAGGAGCCTGCCAGCACGTCCACCTTCTCGGCTGTGGGCGGGCAGACGTCAGCGGGGGCTCGGGCGGGGATCCCCCCGCATCCCCCACCGCCTCCCCGGCCCACCTGGCGGCTTCCGCCTCTTGCGCAGGCAGGAGGTGACGTAGCGCTCCAGCTCGCGCAGCGTGGACGGCTTGAGCGTCTCGAAGTCGATCTCGATCTCGTCGGGGTTGGAGTTCTTGAGTGAGGGCTCGCGGGACTGGATGATGTGCACCACGCGGCCCAGCTTCTCGCCCGGCAGCTTGTTGATGTCCAGGCTCAGCTGCCGCTTCTCCTCGTAGGACATGGGCCTGCAGCGGGCCTCCCCTTCCTCCTCCGACTCGCAGGCCGCCGGCTTCTTCGCGGCCGCCGGCTCCTTCTTGCTGCGAGCAGGCGGTGGGGGCGCGGGGGTCAGGGGGCGGCCGCCTGTCCGTCTGATTGTCCCTGCCCGCCTGCCCGCCCGCGGACCACACTTGGCCCGGCCGGCCATCTGTCCAGCTGCCCCCACCCGTCAGCCCTGAGATTCCACGCCTCGGCGGGACACGTTCCCGGGAGCCCGGCGGTCCGCCTGTGCCCCCCACCCCCAGAGCCGTCCACCTGTGCAGCGCCCTGGCTGGCAGCTGTCTGTCTGCAGGACACACCTAGGGGCGCCAGCGGTGGTGACCTTCTTGTTCTTCTTGGGCGGCAGGTCGCGGGCTCTGCCCTTCCGGCCCTCCTCCGCCTCGTCCCTCTTCCTCTGCTTCTCCTTCTTCTTCTCCTTCTTGTCCTTCTCCTTCTTCTTTGGTTTGTTCTGCTGGGGCTGCGAGAGGGCGGCCAGCTGCTCGTGCACGGCCTTGAGCTGCGGACGGACAGACGGGCGGTGGGAAGGCCTGGACCTCAGCCTGGGCTGCCCAAGGCCCGCCGGCCCAGCCGGCCCCTGCGGCTCCCCCCAGGAGCCCCCAGAGCCCCGCCTGCCCCTGCGGCTCCCCCGGAGACCCCAGAGCCCCGCCTGCCCCTGCGGCTCCCCCGAGGAGACCCCTGAGCCCCACCTGCTCCTGCAGCTCGGCCAGCCGCTGGGCGCGCTCCTCCTCAGAGTCGTCTGTGGAGCTGTCGCTGTCGGAGGAGCTGTCGCTGCTGCTGTCGCTGGAGGAGGGCGGCGCGGCCACCTTGGTGGGGGGCGGGGCGGCCGGGGACGACACGGCTACTGGCGTCTCCTCGGGCTCGTCCGGCATCTTGGCGAAACGCATCTCAAACACGTCCTGGGGGGAGGCGTGCCCGTGAGGGCTGCAGGGCGGGGGCGGGGGCTGCCATCCCACCTGGTGGGACGCCCCTGGGGCCGCAGGCTGAGTGTGCAGGACCCCGGAGGCCGGGGGTCTCAGAGAAGGGTGCTGGGCGGGCAACAGCTGCGCAGACCGGAACACGACCGTGGGCCCCGACTCGGCCCCGGGCAGCCAGCCGGCTTGTGAGCAAGTGCCTCCCCTCTCTGGGGGGCTGCCCGGCACCAGCCATCACAGCCCAGCCGGCGACCGCGCCATAGAGCTCGGGCCCTCCCTCTCAGGGGCCTGCCAGGGGTCCCATCGGGTCGGCCTTCCGGCCGGGCCCTGGGGCCGATACAGCTGCTCGCAGGAGGGCAGGGGCAGGGCCGCCTCCGAGGCCACACTGCCACCTGCAGGCCGCGCCCAGAACAGCAGTGAGACGCCAACAGCGAGGGAGAGTCTGGGGGCAAGACCTTCCCACCCCACAAACCCACAGAAGCAAAGACAACCCCACTGCCCGCCAGCCACGACAGGAGGCACGGAAACCCTGGAGGGCGGCGGACAGTCGGGTGAGAGAAGCCCCTCCCCGCACGCCAGGTGGGGTCCGGGCCGCACCTACACCCCCAGCCCAGAGCAGGTCCAGACCCCAAACTCGAGAGGCGAGGGAGAGAAAGCGGGGTCTGTCCCATCTCTTACGGTGTGACTCAGATACTTTTAAAAAATAAATTAAAATGAAGCAAGATAGTGAGAGTACTAAACATTGACTTTATTCTCTGTGATTTCAACTCAGCCTCAAGCAGCCCATGGGCCCCGTTTTCATTTAAGGAGAGGTAGAAACAGAGAGGGGACCCCACAGCCCTGCCCACCCTCCATGGGCTCCCTGGGTGCTGTGCAGGGTGCTGAGAGAGGAGAGACCCCACAGCCCTGCCCACCCTCCATGGGCTCCCTGGGTGCTGTGCAGGGTGCTGAGAGAGACCCCACAGCCCTGCCCACCCTCCATGGGCTCCCTGGGTGCTGTGCCTGGTGCTGAGAGAGGAGAGGACCCCATAGCCCTGCCCACCCTCCATGGGCTCCCTGGGTGCTGTGCAGGGTGCTGAGAGAGGAGAGACCCCACAGCCCTACCCACCCTCCATGGGCTCCCTGGGTGCTGTGCAGGGTGCTGAGAGAGGAGAGACCCCACAGCCCTGCCCACCTTCCATGGGCTCCCTGGGTGCTGTGCAGGGTGCTGAGAGAGGAGAGATCCCACAGCCCTGCCCACCCTCCATGGGCTCCCTGGGTGCTGTGCAGGGTGCTGAGAGAGGAGAGATCCCACAGCCCTGCCCACCCTCCATGGGCTCCCTGGGTGCTGTGCCTGGTGCTGAGAGAGGAGAGACCCACAGCCCTGCCCACCCTCCATGGGCTCCCTGGGTGCTGTCCATGGTGCTGAGAGAGGAGAGACCCCACAGCCCTGCCCACCCTCCATGGGCTCCCTGGGTGCTGTGCAGGGTGCTGAGAGAGGAGAGATCCCACAGCCCTGCCCACCCTCCATGGGCTCCCTGGGTGCTGTGCAGGGTGCTGAGAGAGGAGAGACCCCACAGCCCTGCCCACCCTCCATGGGCTCCCTGGGTGCTGTGCAGGGTGCTGAGAGAGGAGAGACCCCACAGCCCTGCCCACCCTCCATGGGCTCCCTGGGTGCTGTGCCTGGTGCTGAGAGAGGAGAGACCCCACAGTCCTGCCCACCCTCCATGGGCTCCCTGGGTGCTGTGCAGGGTGCTGAGAGAGGAGAGACCCCACAGTTTGCCCACCCTCCATGGGCTCCCTGGGTGCTGTGCAGGGTGCTGAGAGAGGAGAGACCCCACAGTCCTGCCCACCCTCCATGGGCTCCCTGGGTGCTGTGCAGGGTGCTGAGCAGAGACCCCCACACACAGCCCTGCCCACCTCCAAGGGCGTGCACTGTCCCCCAGCCACCAGCCCTCCGTGACTGCAGCCCCTCACCTGCCGCCGCCAGCTGCCTGCACACCGCCCCCCCGGCTCCGCTCACCTGCAGCTTCCGCGCCATGGCCACCACCTCGTGGTCGGGCGGGTTGTACTTGTAGCAGTTGGAGAACATGAGCCGCACGTCGGCGCCGAAGTCCTGGGCGTCACGATACCCTCTGGCCTCCAGCTTTGACTGCGGAGACAGGGTCCTGGTTAGCAGCTGCAGGGGTGAGCTCAGCGGTTGGTGGAGCGGGGCTGCTGGTGCCTCTGTCTCTCTGCCCCCAGCTCTTTCAATGTCCATCTCTAGCCAGCAAATAATAAATAACTAAAACAGAGCAAGTGAGGGCCGGGTGCCGCACACCTGGTTGCACGCACGTTAGTTACAGTGTGCAAGGTGCCGGGTTCCAGCCCCCGGGCTCCACCTGCGGTGGGGGGTGAGCTTCCCAAGTGAAGCAGGGCTGCAGGTGTCTCTCTGTCTCTCTCTGTCTCTTGATTTCTGGCTCTCTCTACCCAGAACAGAAAGAAGAAAAAAAAGAACCAGGCAGCAGAACGCAAGGTAGAGCACAATGGTCAACAAGGACCCGGGTTCGAGCCCCTGGTCCCCACCTGCAGGGGGGAAGCTTTGTGAGCCCCGAGCAAGGCTGCGGGGGTGTGTGTGTGTGCGCGCGTGTGTGCGCGCGTCTGTCTTTCTCTCCCCTCCCCCTCCCCCCCGTCTCTCCGTCCTACCCGTGGAAGCACTTAGGGCCCCGCCCGCCCCGCGCCCCACGCCCGGCCACCTTGATGGTGCTCATGTCCATGGGGTGCTTGATGATGTCGCAGTAGTCATGGAGACCCAGGGCCTCCACGTCCACGGGCTTGTAGAAGGGCCAGGCGTAGGCCGCGTGCTTCTTGGCGAACATCTCCCGCAAGATGCTGGCGCAGCACTTGAGCTGTTCGGACACCTTGCTCCCGCTGCCACCGCCGCCACCGCCGCCACCTCCGCTCTTGTCGCCTGCCGGGTGCTGCTGCGAGTCAGGCACGTCCTTCTTGGGGGGCTTCACGGGCCGGCCGCTCTCCCGCCGGGGGCCCGGCTTGCCAGCCTTGGGCTCGGGGGGCAGCGAGGGCGGCTCGTGGACGGGGTCCATGGCGGTGGGGGTGGTGGTATCGGCTTTCCTCTTCACCCCCTTCTTGGTCTGCCGGGCAGAGTCAGGGCGGCCGTCAGTCGGCCCCGGCCCCCCGGCCCCCGTCCCGTTTCCTGGGCTCACCCGGTGGGGTGGAGGTGGGGGTGGTCAGGGCGGTCAGTCGGCCCAGCCCCCAGCCCCATCCCATCCCCTGGTGGGGGGCTCACCTTCACGGGCTGCGGAGTGGCGGCCAGGATGGGTGGGTGGCTCTGCACGGGTTGGGGGGCGGGTGCGGGCGGGGGCGGCGGCTGGGGGGGCGCGGGTGGGGGCGTCTGCAAAGGCTGGGGGGGCACCGTGGTCACGACGGGCGTCTGGACGAGCAGGTCGGGTGTGACAGCGGTGAAGGGGTGTGGCGTGGCGGGCGCTGGCGGGGGGTGCTGCGGGGGGGCCTGGGTCTGTGGGGGCGTGGAGGGCTGCGTGCTGCCGGGCACCGTGGACACGCCGGGCTTCGCCGTCCCTGCGGCCGGAAGAGGGGCGTCACGGCCGGCAGGGAGCACCTGCCCTGGCCACCCCTGGGGCCCGCTCACCGGCCGCCCCTGCCCGCCCCCGGCACTCCCCCCTCACCGGCCACCCCTGTCGGCCCCCGCGCCCGCTCACCGGCCTCCTTGCGCCCGCGCCCGCGGCCCTTGGCCTGCACGATGAGGATCTCCGTCTCCTCCGTGGGCAAGTCGCTGATCTTCTGCAGAAACAGCTTCTCCAGGGCTTCCGCCATCAGGACGATGTCGTCGCCCGGCTGGGGACAGGAGCACGGGCACAGTGAGCTGCGGGCCCCCGCCCCCGCCCCCACCCGCCACCGGCCACCCGCCCCACCTTGTTGTAGATGTAGCAGTTGGTGAACATGGTGTTGAAATCCTGGATGCACTCCTGGGCGTTCCAGTAATAGTTGTTCTCCAGGCGCTTCTTGATGGTCCCCATGTCCATGGGCTGCTTGATGATCTTGTAGTAATCCTGCACCGTGGGAGGAGCCACTCCAGACGCGGCCGCCGGGCCGGGGAGCCCCTCCTCCACCCGCTGCCACCCGAAGCCCCCTCCTCCCGGCCGTCACCCGGGGCCCAGACGGCGGTGAACAGGGAGGGTGTCCCACCACGGGCCCCCAACGGACGGCTCGCCGAGTTTGGGAGAAGCGGGGACTCAGCCCGGCCCGTGGACAGGCCCAGCTGCCACGACGCTCAAGGGCAAAGAGGGCAAGGACGGCGGGGCGGCTGGACGGTCGGACAGCCCGCAGGAACCCAGGACACCCCGAGACCCAGCCAGAACTTGGCGGGTGGGCCTCTAGCGGCAAGTGTACACACACACACACACACACACACACACACACACACACACACCCCACAGAGCCAGAGCCGGAGCCGGAGCCGGAGCCAGAGCGGGAACAGGAGCCCGCCCTGCACAGGCCCGGCAGCCCTACTCAGGCCCCAGCGGATGAAGGGCTCTGCCCGCCCCCAGCCGCCCCCCCCCCCCCCCCGCCACTCACAGGCAGGTTGAGCTTGACGGCGTCCACGGGCTGCTGGAAGGGCCAGGCGAACTGGTGTTTCCATAGCGTCTTGAGCACCACCTTGAGCAGGTACTGCAGCTGGTTGGTCTGGCGCCTGGGCTTGTTGGGGTTCGAGGTCTCGGGGGGCGGGGGATTGGCACCGGCGGCGTGGGCTGGCTGGGGGGGCGCCTGGGCCTGCGTCGTCGACATCTGGGTCGCCTCTAGTCCATCCCCCATCACGGGCGGGTTCCTCAGTCTCGTGCCAGGGCCGCTCTCCACAGACATGCTACCGCCCCATCACATCCTTCCCGGGCGCTGCGGGCACGGGCGCGGGCGCGGGGGTCAGGGGCCGGGACCGAGTGCCCGCTCCCTCCCCGCCTCAGGCTGAGCCGCTGACCCGCCCCCGTGTCCGGGACCATGAGGGGGAGGCGGCCATGGGCCATGGGCAGAGCGGCCCCCCCCCCCTCGGTTCCAAGCTTCAAGCCCCCGGCTGGGCGGGGCAGCCGTGAGTCTGTCCGTCTCCAGGGCGGGACCCAGACCTGGGAGTGGCGGGAGACAGCGGGGCTCCGAGAAGCCCGGCCCCCCAGCCCCCGTCTGAGAGCCGGCGGTGGGACCGGCCCCCACGGGCGGGAGGGACGCGTCGTGGGCGGAGGCCACATGTGGCCAGGGCAGCCCCCCCAGGAAGCGATGGCCCCGCTCAGCCCAAGGCCCAGGCCCCAGCCCCGAACTGCGTGGGCCGCCAGCCACCTCCAGTCACAGGACAGCACTGGCCTCTCCTTCCCGGAGGAGAGGACCCCGCACCGACAGTTCCCGGGAGGCCCTGGCCCCCAGGCTCCCTCGTGAGGGAGGGACCCCTAGGCCTGCGTGTGGAGCCCCCACTGCCCCTGCAGAGCTGGGGCTCTTCTAGGCGACAGGGACGGCTCAGCGCTGGAGCTTCCCCGGGTGCCGTAGGGCTCCCTTCATTTGACAACACAGACAGGATGCGGGGGCAGAGACAGACAGACACCACAGCCAGGCTCCACAGCCCGGGAAGCTCCCCGTGGGTGGGGATGGGGCTGGAACCCAGGGCCGAGCACCCCACCCGCAAGCTCTCCAGGCCTCAGCGCCCCTGTCCTCACGGGTCACCGCTGGGCCCTCTCGGGAGCCCGCGCCCACCTTATCTGGGGCCGGGCGGGCAGGTGGCAGCTGATAGCGGGCAGAGGCGGCCCAACGGCCCGAGGCGGGGCACACCCTCAGTCGGCAGGGGCCGCTGTGGCCACGCAGAAGCCCCGCCGTCCGCTGGACAGACGGCCCCTCTGCCTTCCGCCCAGTGAAAACCAGCCGCAGACAGACAGACAGACAGACAGACAGACAGCCAAGTCAGCCCGGGCTCTGTTGGGAGGGGGCAGACCAGGAAGGCTGGAGGGTGGAGGGTGGACCCACCCATCGCCTCCTCACCCACTTTCTGCTGAGCTCCCTGCAGACAGACCGTGGGGGGCATCACAGACCCCCATCAGGCAGCGCCCACCGTCCGCGGGGAACCAGGCAGTCGCCGAGCCCCCACCGTGCTGCCTGCGGCCCAGATCCCAGCGGGCAGTGCCCGCACCGTGGGGGGCCTCAGGCCGGGCACCATCTCTCTGGAGCGAGTGCCCTGTGGGGGGACAGAGGTGCCCCACCGCTGCCCGGGAACGGAGGGCACGTGCCCCCAGCACCACCCTCCACCAGGCGCAGGCCCAGGGCTGACGGCGGGTTCCTGTCAGTGATGAGGCCTCTCCGCTCCTCTCCTTTGAGGTGGGACAGAAATGAAGTGAGGGCAGAGGGGAGACAGGCAGGGAGAGAGACGGAGAGGCCCCTGCAGCCCCGCTCCACCACTCGCAAAGCTCTCCCCCTGCAGGAGGGGACCAGGGACTGGAACCCAGGCCCTGGGGGTGGAACCCCACAGCACCCTCGCCATCAGGGCCCCCTCGGCCACACCTGCCCTCCAGGCAGCCCGGTGGGCACAGGGCCTGCGGACGGGCAGCTTCCACCCGAGCAGGGGTGCGTGAGAGGCGTCACGGGGGGTGGGGGAGACCCCAACGCCGACAGAGACCCGGGTGCTGGGGAGGGGCTGCGACGGCACCCGCCGCCCTCTCCCATAAAGACAAGGCCCCAGGCCCGGCAGAGGGCCCGGCAGCGCTCACGGGGAAGAGCCGGGAAAGGCTGCGAACGGGGCTGGGGGGCCGGGCAAAGAAAGGGGGTGGGGGCACCCCCACGTCCACGGGCAACCCGCCAGCCTGAGCCCCCAAGGGGCAGCACCTGGGACGGGGGCTCAGGGAGGGGAGAGCGCACACAGCCTTCCCGAGGGTTCGGACAGACGGCCGGACAGATGCAGGAAGCCACGCTCCTGAAATCTTGTCACCCCCCCACCACACACACACCTGGGTTAAATCCAAGTCTAACGAAAAGGCCTTGCTGAGGCTGGAAACGGCACAGGTGAGATTCTCCTCCCCTCCGGAGGCTCTCTCTCGGCCCGGGTTCAACCCCCGCACCGCCATCAGCCAGAGCTCACGGGGCCCTGGGCCGTCTGTCTGTCTCTCTCGATGGAATAACACGGAGTAAACTGAGCCAGGGCGGGCCGGGGAGGCCCACGGCGGCTCTGCAGAGACCCCCTCCCCGCAGGGCTCTGGGGGACCCCAGGCGGACGCAAGGCGGAGGTGGGAGCGTGACTGACACCCGCAGCTCAGCCTGCCCGCGGGCTCCACCCCCAGGACCAAGGGCTCGAACCCGGGACCTTGCCCATGGTGACAGGGGTGCTTCTCCCCGCCCCCCACTCTCGCAAGTCCCGCGCCTTACTGCTGCACTATCTGCCCGCTCCCAATCAAGGCTTTTCTTCCTTGGGGAGGGCAGTGACAGAAGTGAGCGAGGAGACGGGACAGAGGGCCAGACCCCCGCAGCCCTGCCCCCCCCCACTCGCCAGGCCCCGCCGACAGTCCTTTTGAATTTCTTTCTTTCTTTACTGGGTGGAGACAGAAGCCGGAGCGGAGAGTAAGTCAGTTCTCAGTCCCTTTTCCCTCCCTTTCCCTTTCCCTTTCTACCTCTCTCTCTTTCCCTAACGCGCTCTGTTCTCAACCAGAGTCTAAGCTACCTGAAGGAAAGGGAAGAGAAGTTGAGAGGGAAGAGGGAGACAGAGAGGGACAGAGAGGAAGAGAGACACAGGGGCCCCTGTTGCCCCTCCACTGCTTGTGAAGCCTCCGCCCTGCAGGTGGGGAGCGGGGGCTCGAACCCGGGTCCTCGCGCACCGTGGTGTCTGCTCTCCCGGGGGCATCGCTGCACGACCCCCCGGCTGGCGGCTGGGACTGACCGGGGCCCCGCCCGCCACAATTGTCCCAAGCAGGTAAAGAAGGTGACTTATCACCGAGAGAGAGAGAGAGAGAGAGAGAGAGAGAGAGAGAGAGAGAGACAGCGTGAGCGAGCTCGGGGCACTGCTCGGCCTGGGGCCCTGGGACCCAGTTCCCACCCAGCCCCAAGGGAGCGAGGCCTCAGTGCCCGGCGTCCGCCTCGGCCTCTGTCTAGAGCACCCCCGCCCGCCCCGGGCACCCCTGGTTGCAGCCGGGGAGGGGGGCAGACAGAGGTCTCTTGTGGGCCCCCGCCTGTGCCCCGGCCCGTCACTGTCAGCAGAGACTCAGAGACAGGACTCAAAAGCCCAGGGCGATGCCCACTCCACTGCCCGTCCCAGCACTGGGCCCCCGGGGGCTGCAGTCACGGAGGGCAGCCAGGCAGCAGCACACCTGGGAGCCGCCGCCTCTTTCTTTTCCTCTTTCTCTCCCCCTCCCCTCCCCCCAGCCCAGTGCAGCCCGGGGGCAGTGCAGGGACAGCCTGAAGGTCATCCTGGACAACAGGACAACAGGACAACAGGACAGGGTGCTATCAGTGGCCAGCTGGGGAGTCCAAGACCCAGAAAGCAAAGTCCGACTCTGCCCCTCCCCCCGCAAACACACGGGGGGGGGGCGCCCACTGAAAGGTCTGCTGTCTCCACAAGGCGCGGTGGGGGACCCTGAGAACCGCTTCCAGGGGCCGGCAGGGGCGCGCCTGGTGGGGCGCACGCATTATAGCACGCACGGCCCGGTTCGAGCCCCCAGCCCCCACCTGCAGGGGAAGCATCCTGAGCATTGAAGCAGGGCCGCAGGGGTCTCTGTCTCCCTAACCCCCCCATATCTGACGGTCTCTATCCACATGTAAGTAAAAGTAATACAGACAACAGTAACAGTAAGAAAGGAGACTTTATACGGCACGTGAGCCCGGGGGCTGGGACTCGCCACCTGGGGGCCGCCCCTGCCCCCCGCCCCTGCCGCTCAGGGCCCCCACTAGACGCGGCCTTTTCCTAAGTGGGGTCAAGAAACAAAACCGGGGCGGGGAGCTCCTGCCTGAGGCTCTAAGGCCCCGGGTTCCAGCCCAGCAGCAGCAGCAGCCGCAGCTGAGCAGGCTCTGGGGAGAGAGCACACACACACACACACACGGACACACACGGACACACATACAGAAGGACCGGGCCTGCCCTCGCCCCACAGCGCCTTCCACCCGACATCTCCTCGCCCTGCCCTCCGCCCGCCCGGCCAGGAAGACGGCTGGGGGGTTAAGCCCGGCCGCCCGACCCCACACGGCACGACGGGCCCATGGACCTGAGCTCCCAGAGACAGAGAGACAGAGAGACGCCTCTCGGCGGGCCCCTGCAGGGCTGTGTGTGCAGGAAGCGCCTGCTAGGGGCCGGGAGGGGGTGCGAAGGGGTGCGAAGGGTACCGGTCCCCCAGTCTCTCTCCATCCCTCTCTCTCCCCATGCCTCAGCTGCAGGTGGTCCCTCCCCTCCCTTCTCAATTTCCGTGTCTACTAAATAAATTAAACAGGAGAGACAGACAGGGCCCGGGACGCTCCAGCAGAGGCCCCGAGTTCCATCCCCAGCAGCACACGCACCAGAGTGACGTCTGCTCCTTCCTCTCTCTCTGCTTACTCTTTCTCACAGATAAATCGTTTATTTTTTTAAATATTTATTCCCTTTTGTTGTCCTTGTTGTTTTATTGTCATTATTGCTGTCGTTATTGGACAGGACAGAGAGACATGGAGAGAGGAGGGGAAGACGGAGAGGGGGAGAGAAAGACAGACACCTGCAGACCTGCTTCACCGCCTGGGAAGCGACTCCCCTGCAGGCGGGGAGCCGGGGGCTCGAACCGGGATCCTGACGCCGGTCCCTGCGCTTTGCGTCACGTGCGCTTAGCCCGCTGCGCCCCCACCCGACCCCGATAAATAAATTCACAGAAAGAAGAGGCACCGTCAGGCCTTGGCCCCACCACCGGCACACCCTCCTGCCCGACAGCAGGCACAAGAGGTCAGGCCCCACTCTCCCGACAGCCACGCGCAGGGACAGACGGACAGACGGACAGACGGACTGACGGACGGACAGAGCTGCAGCTCCAAGGGCCGGGCCCGAGCGTGTCCGCAGGCGGATGGAGCGAGGCCGTGAAGCCAGGTGGGCGAGGACGGCCAGCCTGCAGCCTCCCCAACTCTCGGAGAGACGCCAGACGCAGGCCCGCTGGCGGCCCGGCCCGGCCCGGCCTGCGAAGACGCCCGGCGGGAGGCTCACGGGCGGACTGGGGCGGGACTGGCGCGGCTCGTGGCTACGGCCCTGCCCGCGGGCCGGGTCTCACTAAGGGAAGGCCGGCTTGCTTTCTGACCCGCTTCCTTCACTACGAGAGGGGAGCTGAGAGACAGACACACAGCAGGGCTCAGCCCTGACGGACAGACGGCGGTGCCGGGGACCAAACCTGCAGTCTCAGAGCCTCGGGCAGGGGAGTCTCTTAGTGTTTCACTTATCTACTCATTTATTTATGTCTCCAGGGTTACTGCTGGGGCTCGGCGCCTGCACTGCAAATCCATGGCTCCTGGAGGCCATTTTCCCCAATTGGTCGCCCTTGTTTTATAGTAGTTGTTACTGATGTCGTCGTTCATCGTTGGACGGGACAGAGAGACATGGAGAGAGGAGGGGCAGACAGAGAGGGGGAGAGACAGACAGACACCTGCAGACCTGCTTCACCGCCTGGGAAGCGACTCCCCTGCAGGTGGGGAGCCGGGGGCTCGAACCGGGATCCCAGGATCCTTATGCCCGCTGCGCCGCCGCCGCCCCCATGTCTTACTTATTTAAAGAGCTAGAAAACAGGTGGGGGAGACGGCTCAGGGCTTCTGCAGAGGCTCCCCTGCCTGAGGCTCTAAAGTCCCAGGTTCAGTCCCCGGCACCACCGTCAGCCAGAGCTCAGCAGGGCTCTGGGGAAATAAGAGACAGACAGACAGATGGACAGATGGATGGATGATAGGTGACAGGGAAGTCCAGGAAGTGGCACAGCCAATAAAGCATTCTAAAAAAAATAGACAGATGAGGGACCGGGCGGCAACTCAGTGTAAGGATCCCGGTTGGAGCCCCCGGCTCCCCACCTGCAGGGGAGTCGCTTCCCAGGCGGTGAAGCAGGTCTGCAGGTGTCTGTCTTTCTCTCCCCCGCCCCTGTCTTCCCCTCCTCTCTCCATGTCTCTCTGCCCTGTCCAACAACAACGACATCAACAACAACAATGACCACAACAAGGCTACAACAACAAGGGCAACAAGGGGGAAAAATAGCCTCTGGGAGCAGTGGATTCCAGAGATAACCCTGGAGGCAAAAATAAAAATAAATAGATGTGAGGGGAGGGGAGGGGCCCAGAGCCCTGCTGAGCCCCGGCTGCTGCTGGTGCTGGGGATGGAACCCGGGGCCTCAGAGCCTCAGCAGGAGAGTCTGTGTGCAGACCATTATTATTATTATTACTATTATTATCATCATCATCATCATCATCATCATTCCCCCAGAGCCCTGCTGAGCCCGGCTGCTGCTGGTGCTGGGGATGGAACCCGGGGCCTCAGAGCCTCAGGCGGGAGGGTCTCTGCAGAGCCCTGTGCTGTCTCCCCAGCTAAAGTCAACACTTTATTATTACTTTCTTTGACGTTTTACTTATCGACGAGAGGGCCAGGGGCGAGCGAGCGAGAAGCAGACGGCACCCGGTGGGAGTCGGGGGCTTCAGGCCGGCACCCGGGGAGGAGAGACCCGTGCGGCTGGCGGGCGGCAGGCGGGGCGCGCGGCCGACGCACGGACTCGGGTTCGAACCCTGGCCCCACGCGCAGGGCAGCAGGCCGCGGGGTCCCGTGTCTCCGGGAGCGCACACGGCCCCGCACCCCTGTCTGCGAGCCGGGCGTCGCGAGAGCAGGACCAACAGCCTCCCCGAGGCCCCGGGTTCGAGCCCCGGGTCCCACCTGCAGGGGAGGCTCCCCGAGCGGCGGAGCGGGACGCGGGGGTCTCCGACCCTCTCCCCTCCCCGGCCGGAGGTCCCAGAAAAGACAAAGACCGAAAACCAGCCCTGCCCCACGGCGGGGGCTCTGCCAGCGTCCGCGCCCGAGACCCCGAGCGGGTGGCCTGCGTGCTGAGCACCCCCGCGCCCACCGCCCACCGCCGGCCTCAGCTGCCCGGCTCCCACTCCGTCATCGCTCGTGCGCCCGCGCAACGGCTGTTCTGGGCCCAGGGGGACAGGCAGGGGTGATAGGGCAGGGGGCACAGGGCAGGAGCACAGGGCAGGGGGCACTGAGCAGGGGCACAGGGGCAGGGGGCACAGGGCAGAGGGCACTGGGGCAGGGGGCACAGGGGCAGGAGGCACTGAGCAGGGGGCACAGGGCAGAGGGCACAGGGCAGGGGGCACAGGGGCAGGAGGCACTGAGCAGGGGGCACAGGGCAGAGGGCACAGGGGCAGGAGGCACTGGGGCAGGGTGGCATTTGGGGCAGGGGGCACTGGGCATTTGGCAGGGGGCACGGTGCGGGGGGCTTTGCTGTCACAGCCGCACCCGGGGGAGCCGAGGGGCCGGGCCTGAGGCTGCTGGAGCTGAGGGGGCAGCGCAGACGGACGGCCGCTCCCCCAGGAGCCCCCCCCCCCCCCCGCAGCCTCGCGGCCTCCGCCACCCCGACCCGCTCTCCCCTCGCCCGGCGCTGGGCCGGTGGGTGCCGGGTGCCCGGTGCCGGGGCTGCAGGTGTGGGCACCTAGCCTGCGGGGTGCAGGGTGCTGCCCTAGGTGCTGCCCCGTGGGTACTGGATGCTGAGGACTGAGTAGCGGGTACAGTGTGACGTGTACCAGGATCCGGGTACTAGGTACTGTGCGCCACCCGAGGTACGAGAAGCTACTGGGTACCAGATGCTGGGTGCCGAGTCCCGCCCCGGGTGCTGGGCGCAGGGTGCTGGGCGCAGGGTGCTGGGCACCGAGTCCCGCCCCGGGTGCATGGTGTAGGGTGCTGGATACTGGGTGCCAAGTCCCGCCCCGGGTGCAGGGTGCTGGGTGCAGGGCGCAGGGTGCTGGGCGCTGAGTCCCGCCCTGGGTGCAGGGTGCTGGGTGCAGAGTGCGGGGTGCTGATTGCAGGGTGCAGAGTGCGGGGTGCAGGGTGCGGGGTGCAGAGTGCGGGGTGCTGGTTGCAGGGTGCAGAGTGCTGGGTGCAGAGTGCGGGGTGCAGGGTGCTGGGTGCAGAGTGCGGGGTGCAGGGTGCTGGGTGCAGAGTGCGGGGTGCAGGGTGCTGGGTGCAGAGTGCAGGGTGCTGGGTGCTGGTTGCAGGGTGCGGGGTGCAGAGTGCGGGGTGCTGGGTGCAGGGTGCAGAGTGCTGGGTGCAGAGTGCGGGGTGCAGAGTGCAGGGTGCTGGGTGCAGAGTGCAGGGTGCTGGTTGCAGGGTGCGGGGTGCAGAGTGCGGGGTGCTGGTTGCAGGGTGCGGGGTGCAGAGTGCAGGGTGCTGGGTGCAGGGTGCAGAGTGCAGGGTGCTGGTTGCAGGGTGCGGGGTGCAGAGTGCAGGGTGCGGGGTGCTGGTTGCAGGTTGCAGAGTGCAGAGTGCGGGGTGCTGGGTGCGGGGTGCAGAGTGCGGGGTGCGGGGCGCCGGGTGCGGGGCGCGGGGTGCGGGGCGCCGAGTCCCGAGTCGCGAGTCCCGGGCGCCGGGTGCCGAGTCCGCCCCGCCCCGCCCCGCCGCGCCGCTTCCTCCTCCGCCTCCTCCGCGCACCGACAAAATGGCGGCGGCAGGAAGTGCCCGCGGCCCCCGCCCGCCCGCCGCGCCCCCGCCGCAGCCCCTCCCGGCCCCGCACCCCGCACCCGGCGCCCCGCGCCCCGCGCCCCGCACCCCGCGCCCGGCACCCGGCGCCCGACACCCCGACACCCCGCAGCCCGGCCCCGTCCCGCCCGGTCGCCCGCCCGCCCGCCCGGTCGCCCCGTCCCGCCGCCGCCGCCGCCGCTCACCTGACGAGACGCTGGGCGGCCGCCCCGCCGCACCCGCCGCACCCGCCGCACCCGCTGCCCGGCCCGCGGCCTCCCCGCCCCGCCGCCGCCGCCGCCGCCGCCGCCGCTCGCCCTCGCCGCGGAGCCAGAACAAACAGCCGCCGCCGCCGCCGGCGCGCTGACGTCACCGCGCACGCGCGCGCACGCACGCTCCGCCGCCCTACGTGCGCGCCCCCGCCGCCTGCGAGCCCGCGGGCCGGTGAGATGAGAGCGACGGGGGACACGCGGGAGGGGACACGCGGGGAGGGGACACGCGGGGAGGGGACACGCGGGGAGGGGACACGCGGGGGACATGCGGGGAGGGGACACGCGGGGGAGACAGGCGGGGAGGGGACACGCGGGGAGGGGACATGCGGGGAGGGGACACGCGGGAGAGACATGCGGGGAGGGGACACGCGGGGAGGGGACACGCGGGGGACATGCGGGGAGGGGACACGCGGGGAGGGGACACGCGGGGGACATGCGGGGAGGGGACACGCGGGAGAGACATGCGGGGAGGGGACACGCGGGGGACACACAGGAAGGGGACACGCGTGGGGACACACGGGGAGGGGACACACAGGGCGAAACACAAGAAGGGGACACGCAGGGAGGGGACACGGGGATGGGGATACGCGGGGGTACACACAGGAAGGGGACATGCAGGGAGGACACACAGGAAGGGGACACATGGGGAGGGAACATGGGGCACTCATGGAGGAGACACATGCAGGGGACACACAGGAGGGGACACGGGTACACTCGGGGTCACACAGGAAGAAAACACGTGGGGGACAATCGGTGGGGGCATGCAGGGGGTCACTCGGGGGGACACACAGGAAGGGGACACGCGGGGGGGACGCTCGGCAGGGGACACGTGGGGAGGGAGACATGGGATGAGGGACCTGGGGCAGAGGGGAGGGGACATGCAGGGCGGACACATGCAGGGGGGGGACACAGGAAGGGGACACACAGGGGGGACACTTGGGAGGGGACACACAGGAAGGGGACACAGGAAGTGGACACACGGGGGGACACACAGGAAGGGGACACACGGGGGACATGCAGGGGGGACATTAGGGAGGGGCACATGGGGAGGGAGACCTGGGATGAGGGACCTGGGGCAGAGGGGAGGGGACACGTAGGAAGGGGCACTCACAGCAAGGGGACACGGGGGGGGGGGGGGAATGCAAGATGAGGGGACGAGGTGGGGGGACACAGTCAGGAGAGGGGCCGTATGAGGGAGGGGGACACGGGGAGGGGGACACACAGGGTTGGGGGACACAGGGGGAGGGGGACACACGGGGTTGGGGGACACGCGTGGAGGGACACGCGGGGGGACAGGGGAAGGGGACACGGGGTTGGGGGACCCGCGTGGGGGGGACAGGGGGAGGGGACACGGGGTTGGGGACACAGGGGGAGGGGGACACACGGGGTTGGGGGACACAGGGGGAGGGGGACACATGGGGTTGGGGGACACGCGTGGAGGGACACGCGGGGGGACGGGAGGGGGACACGGGGTTGGGGGACACGCGTGGGGGGACAGGGGGAGCGGACACGGGGTTGGGGACACGGGTAGGGGACACGCGGGGAAGGGAACCCACACACAGGGTGAAGGAAGGGGGTCTCCAGACGGGGGCAGGGGGCTGAGGGGACTGTGGAGAAGGACACACGGACCCTGGAGGCCCCTTACCCGCCAAGTTGGGGCCCCCACGGAGGCGGCTGACTGGAGGACCCCCACCCCCACCGTGGCAAAGAAGGGCCTGAAACGGGGCGGGCGGACTGGGGTCCGAGGACTAGAAGGTTCGGGCCGGGCACTGCTGCACTGCGCTGCTAGGACCGGGTTCGAGCCCCCTGGGTCCCCTCCTGCAGGGGAGAAGCTTCCCGAGTGGTGGAGCAGGGCTGTGGACATCCGTCTCTGTCTCTCTCCCCTCCCCTCTGGATTTCCCTTTATTTTATTTATTATTATTGTTATTATTTTAAGCAGAGCACTGTTCAGCTCTGGCTTATGGTGGTGCGGGGGATTGAACCTCCTGAGAGTCTGTTTGCAGAACCATGATGCTGTCTGCCCCTCCGCCCTTGGATTTCTCTCTGTCCTTATCTAATAAGTGACATGAACATAAAAAGCTAATATGCCTGAGGCTCCGAGGTCCCGCGTTCAATCCCCCGCCCCACCATAAACCAGAGCTGAGCAGGGCTCTGCTGTAAAAAAAAAAAAAAAAAAAATTACAGATTTTTGTGGATAAAACACTGGACTCTCAAGCATGAGGTCCTGAGTTCGATCCCCACAGAGTGACGTCTGGTTCTTTGTCTCGCCTCCTATCTTTCTCGTGAATAAATAAATATTTTTTAAAACAATTTAAAAGATTTAAAAAAGGCCGGGGGTAGATAGCATATGGTTACGCAAAGAGACTCTCCTGCCTGGGGCTCCAAAGTCCTAGTTGAATCCTCCGGCACCACCGTAAGCCAGGAATGAGCAGGGCTCTGGTGTTTCTCTCTCTGCAGCTCTCAAAAATAAAGCAAATTTTAAAACTTAAAAAAGATGGGGGTCGGGCAGTAGCGCAGGTGGCACAAAGCACAAGGACCGGCGTCAGGATCCCGGTTCGAGCCCCCGGCTCCCCACCTGCAGGGGAGTCGCTTCCCAGGCGGTGAAGCAGGTCTGCAGGTGTCTGTCTTTCTCTCCCCCACTCTGTCTTCCCCTCCTCTCTCCATTTCTCTCTGTCCTATCCAACAACGAAAACAACAATAATAACTACAACAATGAAACAACAAGGGCAATAAAAGGGAAAAAATAAAATAAATATAAAAAAATTAAAGGTATTAAAAATATTAGAAGGTTCTGGAAACTGGGTTTAGCTTGGTGGGGAGTGGGCCTCTCCTCCTCTCTCTGAAATATAAAAGAATGGATATGCTAGCCCAGGAGAAGTAGAAACTCACATGTGTGAGGTATTGGGGGGAAGGGAGAGAGAAAAGAGAGACCCTCAATATCCTTATCAGTAAATCCTCAATTCTATTTTCCTTTCTTTCTTAAATTTTATTTATTATTTATTTATCATATAGAAACAGCCAGAAATTGAGAGGAAAGGGGAGATGGGGGTGTGGGGGGCTGGGTGGTGACACACCTGGTTAACCGCACAGGGTACTAAATACAAGGATGGGGGTCAGGGTCCGGGTTCGAGCCCCGGTCCCCACCTGCAGGCGGGAAGCTTCCTGAGTGGTGAAGGAGCAGGGCTGCAGGTGTCTGTCTGTCTGTCTTTCTCCCCTCTGGCTCCCCCCCAGCCCTCTTAATCACTCTCTGGCCTATCCAGTAACAAACAAACAAAAAGGAGGAGGGTAAAGGGGAGGCTTCACAGCGGTTCTGCCAAGAGACGCTCCTGTCTGAGGCTCTGAGGTCCCGGGTTCAATCCCCAGCACCACCATCAGCCAGGGCTGAGCAGGAAAACCAGGGGAGAAAAAAAAAAAAAAAAGGGAGGGAAGGAGGGAGACAGGAGAAAAGGAGAGAGCCCTGCAGCCCTGCTTCAACACCCATGAAGCTTCCCCCCTGCAGGTGGGAACCGGGGGCCTTGAACCGGGGGCCTTCTGCACTGCTCGACCAGGCGCACCACCACCCGTCCCGTATAAAAAAGACGGTTTTTAAATGGATTGATTTATTTAACTGATGGGACGGAGAGACCTTGAGAGGGGAGGGGAATATGTTTATATATGGGGTACGTTGAGGAGTCCCCCCTGCAGGTGGGGACCGAGGGCTCCAACCAAGTCTTTGCACGTGATAATATGTGCGCTCAGTCGGCTGTGCCTCTACCCACCCCCCAGAATTAACCTTAAAAAAAAAAAAAAAGTGCTCCGGGAGGGGGTGCAGCGGATAAAGCTTTGGACTCTCAAAGGTCCAAAGCGTGAGGTCCTGAGTTCAATCCCAGGCAGCACATGTGCCAGAGTGATGTCTATTTCTTTCTCTCTCCTCCTGTCTTCTCATTAATAAATAAATAATTTTTTTTTTTTTTTAAAAAAAGCAGTGATCCAAGAGGTGGTGCAGGGGATAAAGCATAGGACTCTCAAGCATGAGGTCCTGAGTTCAATCCCAGGCAGCACATGGACCAGAGTGACGTCTATTTCTTTCTCTCTCTCCTCCTATCTTCCTCATTAATAAATAAATTTTTTAAAATATTAAAAAAAAAAAAAAAAAGGAGTCGGGCGGTGGCGCAGCGGGTTAAGCGCAGGTGGCGCAAAGCACAAGGACCGGCATAAGGATCCCGGTTCGGGCCCCCGGCTCCCCACCTGCAGGGGAGTCGCTTCCCAGGCGGTGAAGCACGTCTGCAGGTGTCTGTCTTTCTCTCCCCCTCTCTGTCTTCCCCTCCTCTCTCCATTTCTGTCCTATCCAACAATGACGACAGCAACAACAACAATAACAAACAAGGGCAACAAAAGGGAATAAAATATCAAAAAAATTTAAATATGCTGAATTGGGAAGATGGCACAGTAATTCTGTAAATAGACTCTGCCTGAGGCTCCAGGTTCAATCCCCAGCACCACCATCAGCCAGAGTTCAGCAGGACTCTGGGAAAAAGAAGAAATATATTCGGAGCTGGACAGGAGCTCACACTCCCATTCACACACACACACACACACAGACAGTCCACAAGGTCCCGGGTTCGAGCCCCCGGCTGGCTCCCCACCTGCAGGGGGGCGGTTTGCTTCATAAGCAGCGGAGCAGGGCTGCAGGTGTCTCTCTGTCTCTCTCCTTCTCTATCTCCCCCTCCCCTCTCAGTTCCTCTCTGTCCTGTCCAATAACATGGAAAAAAATGGCCTCCAGGAGCAGTGGATTCGTAGTGCGGGCACCGAGCCCCAGTGATAACCCTGGATGCTAAATAAATAAAATAACAAAAAAAGGGCTGGGTGGTGACACACCTGGTTGAGGGCACATGTTACAGTGCACAAAGTCCTGGGTTCAAGTCCCAGCCCCCACCTGCAGAGAGAAAGCTTCCCTAGTGGTGGAGCAGGGCTGCAGGTGTCTCTCTGTCTTTCTCCCCCTTCCCTCTCCATTTCTGGCTGTCTCTATCCGCTAAAAATAAAGATAATAAAGTGTATAAAATCAAACAAACAAACAAAAAATCAGTGCCTGAAGCTCCAGCCTCCTGGATTCAATCCCCAGCACCACCATAAACCAGAGCTGAGCAGGGCTCTGGTGGAGAAAAAAAAAAAAAAAAAAGACGGGTGGCCCAGGAGGTGGCGCAGTGGTTAAAGCATCGGACTCTCAAGCGTGGGGTTCCAGGTTCAACCCCCAGCAGCACACGGACCAGAGTGATGTCTGGTTCTTTCTCTTTCCTCCTACCTTTCTCATGAATAAGTACAGTTAAAGACTAGAAAGCTGTACAGGGCAAGGAACTGGAGAAAGATCCCCCCTCTTGGGTAGCTTTTTTCTTTTCTACTAAGGGAAGCAGAATTTATCCACTTTAAGCTGCCGCTCTCCACGGCCGTGGGGTCACATCAGCCACTTAATTACTCACAGCCAATGTCTGAGGGAGTCACTGGGAAGCCGGCGACCGCCGGTGACACAATCAGGCCTTTCACTCAGCCCTGGAGTCGCACTTGACGGCAGCAGAAGCCCTGAGACCTGTCCTGACCTCCCCACTCCCACTGGCGCCCGAGACCCTCGCCAGAAATCCAGCACAGGCCTCGGAGGAGGTTGAGAAATCTCACGGGACAGAGCAAACGTCTCGTCATTTGGGTCTTTCCAAGGGTTCTCAGTCTCTTCACTCCTCACAGACAATAAGTAGCTTTATCTCCTTTGATGAATCAGCTCCCTTGAGCTCTGTTGTGGACAGGAGAGAGAGAGAGAGAGAGAGAGAGTAGCATTAAACTTCAGAAGAGAGTGGGGGGAGACAGCATAATGGTTCTGCAAACAGACTCTCATGCCTTAGGCTCCAAAGCTCCAGGTTCAATCCCCTGCACCACCATAAACCAGAGCTGAGCAGTGCTCTGGTAAAAAAAAATAATAATAAAATAAAATAAACTTAAGAAAAGATTCATAAAGATGTGAGGGGGGGCAGGCGGTAGCGCAGCGGGTTAAGCGCAGGTGGCACAAAGCGCAGGGACCGGCGTAAGGATCCCGGTTCGAGCCCCCGGCTCCCCACCTGCAGGGGAGTCGCTTCCCAGGCGGTGAAGCACGTCTGCAGGTGTCTGTCTTTCTCTCCCCCTCTCTGTCTTCCCCTCCTCTCTCCATGTCTCTCTGTCCTGTCCAACAACAGCAATAATGACAATAAAACAACAAGGACAACAAAAGAGAATAAATAAATATAAAAAAAAAAAAAAAGAAAGACAGACACCTGCAGACCTGCTTCACTGCCTGGGAAGCGACTCCCCTGCAGGTGGGTAGCCGGGGGCTTGAACCGGGATCCTTACCTAGTCCTTGCGCTTAACCCGCTGAGCTACCGCTTGACTCGCTCCGCCTTTTTAATATTTATTTATTTTTCCTTTTTGTTGTCTTTGTTGTTTACGATTGTTGTGATTATTATTGTTGTTATTGATGTTGTGGGGAGCCAGGGGCTCGAACCGGGATCCTCACGCCGGTCCTTGTGCTTTGCGCCACATGTGCTTAACCCGCCGCGCTACCGCCCAACCCCCCTACTAAGCAGCCCTGGTTTATGGTGGTGCAGGGGATTGAACCTGGGACTTTGCTTTTTTTTTTTTTTTTTTTTTACTTTTTTTATATATTTATTTTTCCCTTTTGTTGTCCTTGTTTATGGTTATTATTGTTGTTGTTATTGATGTCGTCGTTCTTGGACCGGACAGAGAGAAATGGAGAGAGGAGGGGAAGACAGAGAGGGGGAGAGAAAGACAGACACCTGCAGACCTGCTTCACCGCCTGGGAAGCGACTCCCCTGCAGGTGGGGAGCCGGGGGCTCGAACCAGGATCCCAGGATCCTTATGCCGGTCCTTGCGCTTTGTGCCACCTGCGCTTAGCCCGCTGCACTACAGCCCGACTCCCGAACCTGGGACTTTGAAGGCTCCGGCAGGAGAGTCTCTTTGCAGAATCATTGTGCTATCTACCCCTGCCCTGTATCTGTCTGTCTGTCTGTCTATCTCTCTGTCTGTCTGTCTATCTATCTGCCTATCTATCATCATTTATCACTTCACCTGGTGTGCCACTACCCGGCCTCCTCTCTCTCCCTATGTCCCCCTCCTCTCTCAGTTTCTCTCTGGCCTGGCCAATAAAATGGGAAACATGGCCGTCAGGAGCTGTGGGTTCCTAGTGGTGCCGGCACCGAGCCCCAGGGATAACCTCGGAGAAAAAAAAAAAAAGAAAAGAAAAGAATCTCGCTTTGCAAATTCCTTTTTTCTAGTGTTATTTTCATTTATTTATAAATTTATTTACTTATTTATTTTTTAAGATTTTATTAATGAGAAAGCTAGGAGGAGAGAGAAAGAACCAGACGTCACTCTGGCACATGTGCTGCCGGGGATCGAACTCAGGACCTCATGCTTGAGAGCCCAAAGCTTTACCACTGCGCCACCTCCCGGACCACTATTTATTTATTTTTTAAAATTCTTTTATTTTTTAGCCAGAGCACTGTTCAGCTCTGGCTTATGATGGTGCAGCGGTGGTGGGGGGATTGAACCTGGGACTTTGGAGCCTCAGGTGTGAGAGTCTGTTTGCAGAACCATGATGCCCACGGGCAGATGGGGACCTGGGGCTCGACCCGGGTCCTGTCCACTGAAACAGTATCCAGGGCGTGTGTTGTTCCCCAGACTGAACACCGGTCCCTCATTTGTGGAGACAGCCCATAGCCAGTGTCCTGAAAGGGGGGACAGAGATTGTTTGTGTGTCGCGTGGGAGAAGGGAAGGGACAGGTGTGTTCAGGTGCTGGCCCTAACAGGCGACAAAGTGGGACTGCGGGGACGCTCCCGCCTGAGGCTCTGAGGCCCCAGGCTCCATCCCCAGCACCCCAGCAGCCTGAGCTCAGCAGGGCCCTGGGAAATAATAATAATAATAAATTAGTAATAATAATAAGAATGGTTCTGCACACAGACTCTCCTGCCTGAGGCTCTGAGGCCCCGGGTTCCATCCCCAGCACCAGCAGCAGCCAGGGCTCAGCAGGGCTCTAGTGTCTTTCTCTATATATCTCTCACTAATATAAAATTAATTATAGGGGCCCAGGCAATGGCGCACCTGGTTGAGCACACAATATAGTGCATAAGGACCCAGGTTCAAGTCCCCCGGTCCCCACCTGCAGGGGAAAACTTCACCTGTGGTGAAGCAGGGCTGAGGGCGTCTCTCTGTCTCTCTCCCTTTTTATCTCCCCCTTCCCTCTCGATTTCAGGTAGTCTCTATCCCATTAATCAATAAAGGTAATAAAAAAAATTGGTTCTTGGGTGGTGGCGCAGCGGGCTAAACGCAGGTGGCGCAAAGCACAAAGACTGGAGCAAGGATCCCAGTTCGAGCCCCCGGCTCCCCACCTGCAGGGGAGTCGCTTCCCAGGCGGTGAAGCAGGTCTGCAGGTGTCTGTCTTTCTCTCCCCCTCTCTGTCTTCCCCTCCTCTCTCCATTTCTCTCTGTCCGGTCCAAGAACGACGACATCAATCACAACAACAATAATAACCATAAACAAGGACAACAAAAGGGAAAAATAGCCTCCAGGTGCAGGGGATTCGTGCGTGTGCAGGCACCCAGCCCCAGCGATAACTCTGGAGGCAAAAAAAAAGGAACAAGTTCACGCTGCATTTTGTTTATTCCAGAAAGGTGTTTTTATTTTTATTCTTTTAAAAAGATTTTATTTATTTATTCATGAGAAAGATAGGAGAGAGAGAGAGAGAACCAGACATCCCTGTGGTCCATGTGCAGTCGGGGATCGAACTCAGGACCTCCTGCTTGAGAGTCCAGTGCCCTATCCACTGCGCCACCTCCTGGACCCTGAGTTTTATATATTTCTATTTCCTCTCTGTGTCCCTGGCCCCTCTTCCCAGGAGACTCACTCTCACTTGCAATTATTATTATTATTTCCCCAGAGCCCTGCTGAGCTCTGGCTGACGGTGGTGCTGGGGTTTGAACCCGGGACCTCAGAACCTCAGGCGGGAGAGTCGGTTTGCAGAACCATGATGCTGTCTCCCCAGCCCAGATCTTTTAAATTTTTTTTCTTAGTGACTGAATATTGATTTCCCAAATGATGAGATCGCAGGGGTCTAACTCCACCCCGTCCCCACCCCCAGAGCTCTGCGTCCCCGTTCCCTCCACTGGAGACTGCAGGCTTCTCCCAAGCTCACAGACACGGGCGATTATTATTATTATTTTAAAAGATTTTATTTATTTATTCATGAGAAGTGATAGAGGAGAGAGAAAGAACCAGACGTCACTCTGGCACATGTGCTGCCGGGGATCGAACTCAGGACCTCATGCTTGAGAGTCCAAAGCCTTATCACTGCGCCACCTCCCGGAGCACTATTATTTTAAGATACTTTTTAAATTATACATTTTCCCCCTTTTGTCGCCCTTGTTGTGGTTATTACTAGTATTGCTATTGATGTCATCGTTGTTGGGTAGGACAGAGAGACATGGAGAGAGGAGGGGAAGACAGAGAGGGGGAGAGAAAGACAGACACCTGCAGACCTGCTTCACCGCCTGGGAAGCGACTCCCCTGCAGGTGGGGAGCCGGGGGCTCGAACCGGGATCCTTCTGCTGGTCCTTGTGCTTTGTGCCACCTGCGCTTAACCCACTGTGCTACTGACTCCCTCCTGGTGGCCTTTTTATTGGACAAAAGAAATTGATAGGGGAGACAGAGACATCTGCAGCCCGGCTTCACCGCTCACGCAGCGTGTGTGTGTGTGTGTGTGTGTGTGTGTGTGTCCCCTGCAGGGGGAGCCGTGGGTTCAAACCCAGATCCTAGTCTGGTCCTCAAACTATGAATACGTGCACTGAGCCAGGTGCTTCAGTGCCGGGTGTTCATTTTAATAATCGTAATGCATATCCTCTGCGTCTTTGATCAGAAATTTTGTATAACCATTAAGCTATCTCAGCCCTTTTTTTTTTTTTTCCCTCCAGGGTTGTTGCTGGGCTCGGTGCCTGCACCATGAATCCACCTCTCCTGGAGGCCAGTTCCCCCCCCTTTTGTTGCCCTTGTTGTAGCTTCGTTGTGGTTATTATTATTGCCCTTGTTGATGCAATTCGTTGTTGGGTAGGACAGAGAGACATGGAGAGAGGAGGGGAAGACAGAGAGGAGGAGAGAAAGACAGACACCCGCAGACCTGCTTCCCCGCCTGGGAAGCGACTCCCCTGCAGGTGGGGAGCCGGGGGCTCGAACCGGGTTCCTTACGCTGGTCCCTGAGCTTTGCGCCACCTGCGCTTAACCCGCTGCGCCACCGCCCGACCCCCTCAGCCCTATTTTTAAAAGAATTTTTTTTTCTTACATTACCCAGTTTCCCATCTAACAATACAACCCCCACTAGGTCCTCTGATTTAAAAGAATTTTATTATCCCTTTGTTGCCCTTGTTTTTCACTGTTGTATTTTTATTAATTTATGAGTTTTTTTTTAAGGATTTAAAAAAATTACTCCCTTTTGTTGCCCTTGTTTTATTGTTGGCTAGGAAAGAGAAATGGGGAGAGGAGGGGAAGACAGAGAGGGGGAAAGACAGACACCTGCAGACCTGCTTCACCGCCTGGGCAGCGACTCCCCTGCAGGTGGGGGGCCGGGGGCTCGAACCCAGATCCTCACCCCGGTCCTTGCGCTTGGCGCCACGTGCATCTAACTCGTTGCACTACCGCCAGACCCGTTATTTCTTTTCTTTTTTTTTTTTCTGTTATTTATTTTCTAAAGCTCTTTTATTTCATTTTGATGAGAGATACAAGGAGAAAGACCGTAGCCCTGCTCAGCTCTGGCTCATGGCTGGGCTGGGCAATGAACCTGGGAGTCGGAGCCTCAGGCACCTGTGTTTTGTGTAACCATCAGGCTGTCTCCCCAGCCCTGGGCCCCGAGCCCCATCATGAACCGGGAATTAACGGCTCCCTTGGCGCCACCCCAGTGCTGGGCAAAGAGGTCTCCTAGAACCCAGGCTCTGGAAAAGGATCGTCCTCACTCCCGGGATGGGAGGCCGGAGCCAGCGAGGTGCAGACAGGTGTGTGGTGAATTCAGGTGTGAGGAGGCGGAGAAGCTCCTCGGGTGGGTCTGCGGCCTCCCTGTCTGCCCGGGCTGTGTGTGCGGGTGGCTGGTGCTCGGCCCCCCGTCCCCCCGCCCACCCGCGTCCCCCGGCTCTGGGCCGCCGCCAGTCGGCCCTGAGGACGGTGAGGACGGTGGGCACCGGCAGTCGCGGGCTGGGGGCGGCTTCTCCCTATTTGGTGCCCCCCCCCCCAGCCTCCCGTCCTCACAGGTCAACGCAAACCCAGGGAACAGAACTGGTTTCAGACAAGGCGCTTTCTTCTTCTTCTCTCCCGATACTTTTATTTTTTTCTTCAACGTACTGTGCCCGACTGGCGACTTACACTGTTTGTGTCTGGGAGTGACATCGGGTTTTCCTGGAAAATGTATTTCAGTAAAAGGAACTCAACTCGGACAGAAAGCCCTGAAGTGGCGCAGAGGCGGCACACGAATGAGGTAAAAAAAAAAAAAAAAAAGGAAAAGAAAGAACGAAGCGGCCGGCAGGGATGGGACGGGGACCGCGGTCACAGCCAGACAGGCGGTCGGGCTCAGTCCGGCGCCTCCTTCCCTCCCTCCCTCCCGGCGTCACGGCCGGGCTCACAGGGCACAGCCACTTCAGAGCAGAATTCAAGGAACTGAAGCTGAAGCAAATTCTCGAAACTTAAAAAAGAAGAAGGAAAAAGCGAACCGACAAAAGGGCGTCACGAAAGCAACCGGAGCTGAGCGGCCGGCGGGAGGGCGGGGAGGGCGGGAGGGCGGGAGGGCCGGCCGCTATTCACAAGCAGGACCACGGGGTCTACTGGATCTACTGGCGAAGACGCCGCACCGCAGCCCGGACGGATACGGCCCAGAGGGGCGGCCCGCGGCCGAGGGGGCTGGGGGCGGGGGGACGGCTGGGTCCCCACCAGGCCCCTCTCGGCCGGGAGCCAGGGCGGGCGGGCGGGCGGGAGAGCGATGCGTGGCGGGACAGCCCCGGAACCGGGAGGGGAGGGGTCTAGGCGGATGCGTCCTTGGAGTCGGCGCCCGCGGGCTCCCCTTCGGCCTCCCCCGCGTCCTCGGGGTCCGGGGCGGCCTCCCTCTCCCCGTCGACGGCTCGCACGGCGGCCGTGATCACGTCTGCCAGGACCTCGGCCGCCACGTCCTCCGGGGTCTCGGCCTCGGCCTCCTCCTTCTCCTCGCCGCCCGGGTTGTCCTCTCCTTCCATCTCTGGGTCCATGGCTTCATTGGTGAAGGGGTCTTCACCCTGGCAGGGACGGCAGGGTACTTTGGGGGGAGGGAGGGACGAGCACCCGGAGCCCCGGAGCCTCAGGCGGGTCTGTCTGCAGAACCGTTATTACTGTTATCATTGTTGTTATTTCCCCAGAGCTCTGCTGAGCCCCGGCTGCTGGCGGGCCGAGGATGAGGACGGACCCGGGGGCTCAGGGAGGAGCAGCGCCCTGGCACTGCCCACTCGGGCCTGACGGCCGGGGCAGGGGGCCCCCAGACCAGCTCCCCTGCGCCCCTGCCCGCCCACCTTGAGGTATTTCTCCAGCATCTTCACGATGTGCCTGTTGTTCAGAACGCTCTTGGCCACATGGAGACTCGCCTTCTTGAACTCTTCCGCGGTCACCTGGAGGGGACACGTGTGGGCTTAACAAAAGGCGACCGGCCATGTGCTCCGGCGTCCAGGGCCCGGGTTCGAGTCCCCGGTCCCCGTCTGCAGGGGGAAAGCTTCACGGGTGGTGAAGCAGGGCCGCAGGTCTCTCTTCCTCTCTATCCCCCCTTGACTTTTGGCCGCCTCTACCCAGTAAACGCAGATAATAACAGACAGACAAAGAAACAGAAAACAAAGCGAAAAAACCCGGCAGCTGGGAGATGAGGGAGAGGGCGCAGCAGACACCAAGCCCAGAGAGTCCGAGGAGGGGCAGAAACGGGCGCCCCTCCGCTGCTTCTCGACAGACAGACAGACAGACAGACAGCGAGCGCCGACCACTGCGCCACCAGCCAGGTTCTCTGGAAGCCCGACAGGGTGAGAGTCGCTGCTCGGCCCCATTCCGGCTCGGGCCGGCTCACCCGGCGGTTGTGGTTGTGGTCGGCGGAGTGCAGGTGGCGCTGCAGCAGCTGCGGTTGCGCGGGGATCAGCATGTCGCAGGCCAGGCAGTGCGCCGCCTCGATCTTCTTGAAGAAGTGCTCCTCGCTGATCCCTGCGGACCGGGACGGGCGGGCGGGCGGGCTCGAACCCGGACTGACCCGGAGCCACCCGCCCCCGCCCACTCCCCGCCCCCTCGGGCCCCACTCCCCGCCCACCTCGGAAGGGGTCGGCCTTGGGCTTGGAGGCCTCCTTCTCCAGCAGCTCCTGGCGCCGCTTCTCGATCTTCTTGTTCCGGTGCACGATGTACTCCTGCGGCGGCGGGGCCCGAGCTCTGAGGGTCCCCCTGGCGGGAACTCCCCATCTGGTCGGGCAGCCTGACGCCCCGCCCCCTGCGGGAACTCCCCATCTGACTGGGCAGCCTGACGCCCCGCCCCTGCGGGAACTCCCCATCTGACTGGGCAGCCTGACGCCCCGCCCCCTGCGGGAACTCCCCATCTGGTCGGGCAGCCTGACGCCCCGCCCCCTGCGGGAACTCCCCATCTGATTGGGCAGCCTGACGCCCCGCCCCCTGCGGGAACTCCCCATCTGATTGGGCAGCATGACGCCCCGCCCACCTGCAGGAACTCCACCGTCTTGTCGGGCAGCTTGGTGCCGATGAACTGCAGCGTCTCCTTGTGGAACTTGCTCTGCAGATGCTTCCGGATCTCCTCCTCCTCGAAGCTGCGGAACTTGCACACCGAGCAGGAGAACTGAGTCCTGGGCGGGCGGACGGGGGAGGCGGGTGCTGAAGCCGGGACCAGGGTTCGAACGAACGCAGGCCGGAACCGGAGCGCCCCACTCGGCCTCTCTGGCGCCACCCCGCCCCCACGATGCCCCCGAGGATCCAGGTGCCTGCGGGCTGCTCAGAGCCGAGCCGGACCGGCGCACCCCCGCCCTGCACGGCACCCACTGCACTGCACGGCACCCACTGCACTGCACGGCACCCCGCCCTGCACGGCACCCACAGCACCGCACCCCGCCCTGCACGGCACCCACTGCACTGCACGGCACCCACTGCACCGCACCCCGCCCTGCACGGCACCCACTGCACCGCACCCCGCCCTGCACGGCACCCACTGCACCGCACCCCGCCCTGCACGGCACCCGCCCTGCACGGCACCAGCCCTGCACTCCGCACTGCATCCCGCACCCCGCCCTTCCTGCGTCTTCAGCCCCTTGAGTCGAGTGGCAGGGAGCCGGGTCGCAGCCGCTTACCTGTCGGCCGCCCGGTCTCGGGTCCTGTCCTTCCTCCGCTGCTTCTCCCTCCTCCTCCTCCCGTCATCATCTTCCTCCCCTGCAAGGGAAGCCCAGGTGACTCTCTCCCGGGAGCCGGACACACAGGTGGTCAGACACACAGCCAGGGCCCCCAGTCCACTCACCTCGCTGCCAGCCCGAGTCGCAGAACTCGTCCTCCTGGGGGAGAGGGGCAGAGAGAGAGAGGGCACGGCGTCAGGCCTGCCCGCCGGGCACCCCATGCCGCCCCCCCTCCCCCACCCCGAGCTGCCGCTGGCGGGGGAACCCGCAGACTTACGCCCCGGAACTCTTCATCTCCGGAACGGAAGTCACCAGTGCCGTCGTCTGCAGGCACAGGAGGATCGCTCGCCGTGAGCACGCGGCGGCCCCCTAGCCCCCTGCCCCCGCCCCTCCCCAGCCAGGCCGCCAGACTCGCCGTTCTCTGAGAAGTCGGCTTCGTAGTCGTAGCGGAAGTGCTTGGGCTCCGGCTCCTCGAACATGGGCGGCTGTCTCCGCTTCCACCTCATGCCGTCGGGGCCGAAGCGCCGGAAGCCCCTCCTTCGGGGAGGCTGCGCGGGGACAGAGAGACAGAGCTGGTCCACCCGCGGGCCGACTAGAGAAACTAGATGGGGGGAAGCCTGCCGCCAGAAGCTCCAAAGACCCAGGTTCAATCCCCGGCACCACCGGAAACCGGAGCCGAGCAGGGCTCTGGGGGGAAGAGATCTAAGCGGTTAAACCGCACGTTTTGTTACAACCAGGAGAGAGAGACGGGCCAGGGGTGGTACGCTTGGTGGGGCACAGTGCTCGCGGCCCCGGCCCCACCCGCAGGGAGGAAGCTGCGTGAAAGACCCACCGGGACAGGGACGGCCCCCGCGCTCACCCGCTCTCTCATGCCCCTCATCCGGGGCTGTCCGCGGCCGTATCCGTAGGGCATGGAGTTGTCGTAGCAGCCCGGCCCCTGCATGCCCATCATGCCGAAGTTGGGGGGCATGGACGGGAAGAGGGGGGGCCGAGGGGCGGGCCCGCACAGGCCACGGCCGCCCATGTAGGTCAGCAGGTGCCAGGGGGCGGGGCCCAGGAGGGACTCGGAGGTGGTGGTGGGGGTCGCGGGGGCCGGGGCGGGGGCCGGAGCCGGGGTGGGCGCGGGCTCGGGTTCCGGCTCCGGCTCGGGGGTGGGCTCCGGGGCGTCCGCCGGGGGCGTGAAGCTGCCGGCCTCCTGGTCCGGGTCCCGGTCTGGCTCATCCTGGCCGTGGCCGCCGTTGTGGTCTGGGCCTGGCCCGGGGGGCGAGTCGTAGTCGGGCCTGGTGGACTCGCCGCCGGCCTCGAAGGACTGGAAGTGGCAGGGCCTGGGGGGAGCAGAGCCAGCACGAGCACGGCGGTCACCCGGGGCCACGGCGAGCCAGGCTGGGAGGGCAGGGCGGGGAGCGCCCCTCACCTCTGGGGCTCCTGCAGACCCTCGTCACCGTCACCGGCCACGCCCTCCTTCGACATCATGTCCAAGCGCTGCTTGATCTTGGCGACAATGGACTCCGAGTCGTCTCTGCGGGGCTCCGGGGGGTGGGGGGCCGCCCCTCCGCTGCTTAGGCCGCCGGGGCCCTCGGGGTGCTCCCACGGGGAGGGGCCGTAGCCACAAGTGCCGCTGTCCTGGCTGCCCGAGCGGTGGTGGTTCTCATAACCTGGGGGCGGGGGGACCTCGCGGTCGGTCACGGGACCCTCGGCCACTGAGCTGGGAGGCGGGGCCGCTGTGCAAACGGGGCGGCGGTGCCGGTGCAGATACGCCGGGGCGCGGGGGACGCAAAGCGCCACGGGCTGCCCCGGCCATCTAGGGTCCCCCATGCGGTGCCGGGGTCTGAACCTGGGCCCCCAGGATGAGCTGTCTGCGTCCGGCCCTTCCCCAACCAGCAGGCAGGGCACCCGCTCCGGCCCCCACCTGCAGGGTCTGTCTCTCTCTGCCCCGACCAATAAAGCACAAAAGACTGGCCGCCAGGAGCCATGGATTTGCCTGGCAGGCACCCCGGAGGCGGAGGCGAGGGGTGAAATTCTAACGGGAAAGGAAGGGAAGGAAGGGGCGGGGCGGGGTGAGCCCCGGTCATCACGCCTCCCGCAAGGGCAAAGGTGCCTTCCCGCCCGCCCGCCCGCCCGAGGCTCCGTGGCCCCAGGTTCGGTTCGGTCCGGGAGGGAAAGGAGCGCGTCCCCCAGGCGGGACACTTACCCGGGGCGTCGGTGGGCTCAGCACTCCAGGGCCCGCAGCCTGGCGACGGAAGCCCGCGTCAGGCGTGGGAACCCGCCCCGCCCCGCCGCGCCCCGCCCCGCCCCGCCCACTTCCCTGGGACTTTGGCCCCAGCGCGATGGTGGGCGCCCACTCTCGGCCTGCAGGGCCCGACCCCGTGGCCCCGCGGGCGGCACAAGGTCCGAGCCCCGTAAGTGAGCGGAGGCCGCAGAGCGAGCCGACTGCCGGCAGACGCCCGTGCGAAGGTTCGCGCCCCAGCACCGCCGCAAGTGGCACCTGATCCAGGAAAGGCCGGCGGCAGGGGCAGCGGACTCGGCGGTTCTGCGCGGAGACTCGCGCCCCGGGCCCCGGATCCCACGCCCGCACCGGCCAACAGAAAGACGGAGCCGGTCGGGTGCGCCACACAGGGACCCGGCCGCCACGGGCTCAGGCTCCGTGGGTGGAGGCGGGGCCCGGCCCATAGACGGTCACCCGGCGGGCGGGTTAGCGCACAAGCGCACGTGGCACCAAGCGCAGGGACCAAGGACGGGGGTCAGGGTCCCGGCTCCCGGCCTGCAGGGAGTCGCTTCCCAGGCGGTGAGGCAGGGCTGCAGGTGTCTGTCTCTCTTTCCCCCTCTCTGTCTTCCCTCCTCTCTCCTAGCCAACAACGACATCAATAACAACAACAATAGTAACTACAACAACAACAACAAAATCAAGGGCAACAAAAAGGAAAATAAATGTATTTAAAAAAAATTTTTTTTTAAGTATTCTCATGGGAGTCGGGCGGGGGTGCAGCGGGTTAAGCGCAGGTGGCGCAAAGCGCAGGGACCGGCGTAAGGATCCCGGTTCCGGCCCCCGGCTCCCCACCTGCAGGGGAGTCGCTGCCCAGGCGGTGAAGCAGGTCTGCAGGTGTCTGTCTTTCTCTCCCTCTCTCTGTCTTCCCCTCCTCTCTCCATGTCTCTCTGTCCTGTCCAACGACAAGGACAACAATAGCAACGATAAAAATAAAAGAAGGAAACAATAAAAAGAAATCAATACAAAGGAAAAACAAAGGCAACACGAGGGAACAAGTAGACAGAGAGCCACCGGGTGGGGCGAGAGCTGGCCTAGGGAGGAAGCGGCACAAGCGCCTCACGGGGGAGGGCAGGGGGCAGGGGGGAGGGCACCGGGCACCGGGCACCGGCAGCGGCTCCCCAGCCCAGCGAGGAGGTGAGGAGGGAGGGGATGGGGAGAGGGGCGGGCGACCACGGGCAGGGCAGGCGGGGGAGGGGAGCCGTGACCCCGTGACCCCGCAGCCCAGACCCAACCCAGGGGTCGCTGCCTGCCGCACCCGCCCCAAGGGGACCCAGGGGACCCAGGAGGGACCCGGCCGGCACCCAGACCCCCAACGCCAACAGCCCCCTATGTCCCCCAACACCCCGAGGACCCCCAACAACCCCAACACCCTGAGGACCCCGAAGACCCTCAACACCCCGACGACCCCCAACACCCCGAGGACCCCCAACACCCCGACGACCCCCAACACCCTGAGGACCCCTAACAACCCCAACACCCCGAGGACCCCCAACAACCCCAACACCCCGACGACCCCAACACCCCGAGGACCCAGAAGACCCCCAACACCCCGAGGACCCCCAACACCCTGAGGACCCCCAACAACCCCAACACCCCGAGGACCCCGACGACCCCCAACACCCCGACGACCCCCAACACCCCGACGACCCCCAACACCCCTGACGACCCCTAACACCCCTGACGACCCCTAACACCCCCAACACCCTGACCGCCCGACCCGGGACCCCACACCCTGACCCCGTCACCCTGAGGGCCCCACCCCGACCCCCCAAGTCCCCGACCCGGCCCGGGACCCCAGACCCTCAGCCCCCCGACCGCTAAGGCCTCGGACCTCGACCCCAGACCCTAAGGGCCCAACCGGCCCCCAGAGCCGCAGACCCGGGACCCCACGCCCACCGCCCCGGGCCCGACCCCGACCCCGAGGCCCCCGACTCCACCCGAGACCCCCAGCCCGACCCCTACGGCCCCGACCGCTTCGGCCTGCGACTCGGCCCCAGACCCGGGACCCCACGCCCACCGCCCCGGGGCCCGACCCCCTAAGGCCGCCGCGCCAGCCCCCCGAGCCCCCCCGCCTCCGCCGGAGCCCCCGCCGCCCGGCCCCCGCCGCCCCCTCCACCCGCGGCCTAAGGCGCCCGCCGGCCTCCGTCCCACCGCGCGAGCGGCTCCTCGGCCCCGGCGCCGCCACCCCGCCCGGCCCGGCCCGGCCCCCGCCCCTCGCCCTCGGACCCCCCCCGCCCCCCCGCCGCCCAAATTGGGGGTCCGGGCCCGCCGCCCCGGGTCTGGGGGCGCGCACGTGACCGCGCACCTCAGCCTCGCCGCCATCTTGCGGCGCCGTCCGACGGTCCCGAGTCCCGCCCGCCCCCCGCGCCCGCCGCCCAATCCGCGCGCGGCGCCCCGGAGCGACGCGGCCGCCGGCCAATCAGAGCGCGCGCCCCGGCGCCGCGTCTCCCCACCCCGCGAGGCCCGCCCGCCCCCCGTCTCCCGGCGCCCCGAGCCCGGCCCCGCGCGCCCCTCCGCCCGCACTCGCCTCCGAATCCCGGCTCCATGGCGTCGGCCCGGCGCGCCCCGCCCGCAGACCGTTTTCTAGCCCGTCGCAAGGCGCATGCGCCGCCCGCCGCCCGCCACTGGGCCGAGGCACGCGTGTGTCAGCGCCGCCGCGCGCTATTGGCTGCCGCGCGGGACGGGCCCCGCCCCCCGCCTTCCGGTCGCTGGAGAACGGCGCCCGCCGCGGCAGGACTTCCGGTCGCGCCGCGCGCAGGCGCAATGCCGCCCCGCACCTCCCGCCCGCTTTTTCCCCGCCCGGCCCCGCGCAGGCGCAGAGAAGGCTCGGAGGCGCGTCTCGGTGGAGCGGTTTATTGGGGTGCGGGCGCCCCGCCCCGCCCCGCCCGCCCGCCCGCCCGCTGCTGCTGCTGCTGCTCAGGGCGCAGCCCCGCCGGCCTCCTCGTCGTCGTCAGCCTCCACGTCGAGCCCGGGGATGCCGCGCACCCGGCGCTGCAGCGCGCCGCCCAGCAGGGGCTCGCCCTCGCCCTCGCCCTCGGGGGGCGCGGGGGGCTGCGCCGCCTCCTCCAGGCCGCCCGCCTGAGCTTCCTGGGGCTCGGGCTCGGGCTCCGGCTCCTTCTCCTCCTCGGGGCTGTCCACGAACGGGTTCTCACCCTGCGGGGGGACGGGGGTATGAGCCGGGGCGGGCGGGCGGCGGGCGGCGGGGCGGCGGGCGGCGGGGCTCACCCTCTGGAAGCGCTCCAGCTTCTGCCCGATGAGCTTGTTGTTGAGGATGCTGCGCGCCACCATCAGCGACGACTTCTTGGACTGTTCCAGCATCACCTGGACGGGCGGGCGGGGCGGGTCGGGTCGGGTCGGGCGGAGCCCCAACAACCCAGCACAGCCGCCACCTCCCAGACCCCGACCGCCCTCCCCGGGTGGGGGACCTGCCCCACCGCCTCAGACAGACACCCGCAGCCGGCCCGCACGGGACTCCCAGGTGGCCCCGGGCTCCGTCAGCCGGGCTCAGCGAGGAGTCTGTTCTCCCCACCGGCGGGGCCGCTTCACAGGCGCAGAGGCAGGTCTGCAGGTGTCTGTCTTCCCCTCCAATGACATCAATAACAGTAACAAAAAAAAACAAGGGCGGCCATGGTCCAGTGACGGCTGGTTCTTTTTCTCTCCTCCTATGCTTCTCATTAATAAATAAACCAAATCTTATTTAAAAAAAGAAAAGGGAGTCGGGGCGTAGCGCAGCGGGCTAAGCGCAGGTGGTGCCAAGCACAAGGACCGGCCTAAGGATCCCGGTTCGAGCCCCCGGCTCCCCACCTGCAGGGGAGTCGCTTCCCAGGCGGTGAAGCAGGTCTGCAGGTGTCTGTCTTTCTCTCCCCCCCTCTGTCTTCCCCTCCTCTCTCCATGTCTCTCTGTCCTGTCCAACAACAACGACATCAATAACAACAACTACAACAATAAAACAAAAAAAGAGAAAACACGGCAACACAATAGCCTAGAACAGTGCATTTGATCGAGCCCCAGCAATAACCCTGGAGGCAAGAAAAAAAAGGCTTTTCTGTATTTAGGCCAGAGGCAAGGGTAGGCAGCACAGAGGTTCTGCAGACCCCCAAGTCCCAGGTCTAGTCCCCCACCCCACCGTCAACCACAGCTGGGCCGGGCTCTGGGGGGAAAGAGAGAGATCCAAAGCCTGAGCAGAGAGCGGCGGGCGGGCAGGCGGCTCGAGCCTGAACCGCACGGGAGAAACCGAAAGCGGACCAGCCAACCGGGCGGGCTTGGCGGCCCCGGCCCTAGGCAGCGCCGCTACAGGTGCCACAGTGCCAAGGCGGGGCAGAGACCGCACGCGGGGGTGTGGACGGCGCCCCAGCCCACACAGGAGGGAGAAGACGCCGGCTGAAGCCCTTCAGCCCCCAGGACGCACGCAGTGTGCAGAGCTCAGTGGGGGTGTGGGGGGCAGCAGGCGGGGCACAGGCGCGGCCATGTGCGAGGGCCCACGTGGCCAGCCCCACCTGCCGGGAGGGAGCAGTGCTGCGGACGCCACCTCCCTTTCACATGCCTCCTCTCGTATTAAAAATAAAAGGGGGGTCGGATGGTGGGCACCAGTTTAAGTGCAGGTGGCACAAGGCGCCAGGACCCATGAAGGATCCTGGTTCGAGCCCCCGGCTCCCCACTTGCAGGGGAGGGGGTCGCTTCACAGGTGATGAAGCAGGTCTGCAGGTGGCTCTCTTCCCGGTCTCTCTCTCATTTCTCTCTGTCCTATCCAACAACAGCAGCAACAAGGGGGGAAATGGCCCCCAGGAACAGTGGACTTGTGACTGTGGCACCAAGTTGCAGGGATAACTGTGAAGGCAAAAAAAAAAAAAAAAAAAAAAAAAAGCCACCGGGAGCGATGGATTCGTAGTTTGGGCAGGACCTTGGTGGCAGAATAAAATAAGAATGCCCGCGCAGGCAGGCCCACACCCTCAGGTGGGGCAAACGGTCTTCCAAGACGCTCCAGGGTCCACTTGTCAATCGGGGCGGAGCAAGGCGGCCTTTGTGTGCGGGTACTGGAAGAGGGCTGGGCGGTGGCTGGGCGGAGGCTGGGCACGGGAGGACCCGGGTTCGGCCTTCCCCCTTGCCTCTGGTGGGCTGCCTTCCACCCAGTGAAAGAATAAACCAGGCGCCTACCCCGCTAAGCACCTGCAGCAAAACCCTCGGGCGGGGGGCAGCACCGGGGTTAGGCCAAGAGACCCCTGTGCCTGAAGTGAGGTGAGGCTTGGCTCTCAAGTCCTGGGTTCAAGGCCCCCACCCCTCACCCCAATAAACCAGAGCTGAGTAGTGCTCAAGTTAAAAAGCCAAAGAAAACAGAAACACCGTGGAGAAAGAACCCCAGGCCAGGAGGTGAGGCGGGGCCCAGAGCCACGCCGGCCTCACCCCTCCCTCACCTGCCATCAGCACCACTGACTGGCTGGAGAGCCGGGGACAGAGACGCACCCCTGCAGCCCTGCTCCACTAATGGTGAGGCTTCCCCCCTGTAGGTGGGGACCAGGGGCTTGAACCCGGGGCCTTGTGCACTGTAACACTGCCCCGTCCCAATACGTAGCTCCCCCCCATATCCCTCCAGGGTTCTCGCTGCGGCTGGCTGCCTGCACTAGGAATCTGCTGCTCCCTCTTGTTCCACTGTATCGGGCAGACACAGAGAGACACTGAGAGAGGAGGAGCCAGACACCTGCGGCCCTGCGTCGCAACTCCTGAAGCTTTGCCCCTGCAGGAGGGAAGGGGCTCGAACCCGGGTCCTTGTGCTTGGTTCCCCGTGGCACTGTCTCCAAGTTCGAGAACCCTTTCCCAAAGCCCAGGACTCAGCTGTGCGCGGGGTCAGAGTTGGCTGGGAGGCCCGGCCGGCGCTTACCCTGCGGTTGCGGTTGTGCTCGGTGGTCTTGAGGTGCTTCTGGATGATGCCCGACTGCATGGGGATGAAGAGGTCGCAGGCGGCGCAGTGCACAGCCTCCACCTTCCGCACGAAGTGCTCCATGGCGATCTCTGCGGGGACACGCCGCGTCGGCGCCTCGGCCCGGGAGCCCCCAGGACCCTGCCCTGCCCCAGGCTCAGGAGCCCCCAGGACCCTCCCCCGCCCCCACCCCGCACCGAGGGTCAGGTCCTGGTCTCTATAGATGTGCTGGATCAGAGCATCGAGGTTCTCCACGTTTTTCCTCAACTCCTCGGTCTTCTTGGTCTTGCTGGTCACGTACTCCTGCGGGGGGGCGGTGTGTGTTTTTTTTTGCTGCAGGGGTTCAACACACAGGGTGGGCGGCAGGGGCTCGGCACACACACACACACACACACACACGCGCGCGCGCACGCGCGCGCGCGCGCGCTGCTGCGGGGCCCACCTGCAGGAAGTCGGCCGTCTGCTTGGGCAGCTTGGTACCCACGTACTTGAAGTGCTCCTTGTGGAACCTGCTGTCCATGTGGCCAGCCATCTCGTCCTCGTAGAAGGTGCGGAACTTGCAGAGCGAGCACACGAACTGGATCCTGCGGGCAGAGGACAGCGGGGAGGGGGCTGGGCCCCGGCCCGGCGGACGGCGCTGCCGCCTCACCCCACCCGGCCTCGCTCACGGCCTCGCAGCGCGGTCCCAGCAGGGGACGGGCTGGCCGAGGGGGGAGGGGGCGGGGGTCTGCGGTCGCTGCCACGGGGGCCGGGAGGAGCGCCTCCTCCTCAGGCAGGAGCCGCCGCCGCTGGAGGTAGCCGGAGGGCCTCACTACAGGAGGCCGCACTGGCCGGGCCGGGCCGCGGGCCGAGCTGAGCGCGGAGGGAGAGTGAGCACGGTCCTGAGGCGGGCGGGGGCCCGGGACCCGCAAGGCAATGCTGCTTCCTCCTCCGGGGGTGGGGGGGGCCGGGGACAGAGGCCCGGCCCGTCGTCTGCTCTGAGCGCCTGGGCTCGCTCGCTCGCTCGCCTGGGCGGGGGTGGTGTCGGGAGGGGCGAGGAGGGCAGGCCTGCCAGCCTCACGGCGGCCTCGTCTTCCTCTTCCGGGGAGACACCGGGCCGGGTCGGGCCGGGCCGAGGCGAGTCTGCCAAGGGCAGCCTGGAGCCGCCCGGCCGTGGCCTTGCGGGCGGGCGGGCGGGCGGGCGAGGTGCCGTCTGGGCCCGGCGTCCGCAGCAGATGCCCGGGCGGGGCCTGGGCCGGCCTAGCGGGCCACCGTGGCAAGGGGCGGAGGCGGGCGGCCGGCCGCCACCGAGGAAGCCTCGGGGCGGGTCCCTACCTCTGCCGGACGTCCTTATCTGGGCCACGGGGTCAGCTTTGTCTGGAGAGCCCGGGGGCCAGGCGCCGGCGAGGCTGAGGAAGGTCCAGCAAGAGCAAGAGTCTGAGGCGGAGGAGGAGGAGGAGGAGGAGGAAGAGGAGGAGGAGGCGGCGGCATCGCCAGTGCGGGAGCCCTGAGGGCAGACAGCCGCCCACCACGAGGGGCCCGGCCCGGGGCGGGGCAGAGGGCAGGCCTGAGGCCGCCACAGCACAGCCCCAAGGCCACCATCTCCGGCGGCGGCAGCAGCGGCGGCGGCGGGCCTCAGGTCGGGAGCGAGGCTACTGGCCCGCGGACGGGCGGGTGGACGGGCGGGCGGGCGGGCGGGCAGGCGGCCAGCGGGGGCCGGGGTCCATGCACGGAGGGAGAGAGGAGCAGGAGGCTGCTGAGCTCCGGCCCCGGCCCAGTGCAGCTCTCCCGGGCTCTGCGGGCGGCGGCCCGGCCCGGCGGGGGCGGCCGTTACCTTTCCACCATGCGGTCCCGCTGGCGCCGCTTCTGCCTGTCCTGCGTCTTCTTGGCCGCCAGCTGCTTGCGCTTGGACGCGGCGCCCTCGTCCTGCGCGCTCGGGGGCCCTGGGGGTGCGGCCGGTCAGCCCCGGCCGACGGCCCCCGTCTCTCCCTCAGGGCTCAAGGAGAGCCCCCCACTCACCCCTCTCGGCCTCGTCTCTGGCTCCTTCCTTCCCAGCTTCCTTGCCTTCCTCGTCTTCTTCCTGAGACAGGGCGGGCGGGCGGACCTCTAGCAGCCTTCTCGGCCTGTGCGCTCTGTGCGCTCGGAGCCCCGCCGCCCGCTGCCCTCGCCTCCCGCTGGGCCACTTACGGGCTTGGGGGCCTTCTCGGTGGCCTCGGCGCCTTCAGCGCCCTCGGCGGCGGCTTCCCCCTCGGTGCCCTCATCTGCAAGAGCGAGCGCTCAGTATGGGCAGAGGGAAGCAGGGCAGGGGCAGAGAAGGTAACCGGGATGAGGAGGAAAGGAGAGTGTAGCAGGGCGAGTGCAGAGAGGAGTAGCTGGGCAGGGCTGGGGCAGGTGTGGCAGGGCAGGGCAGGGGCGGAGAGAGGTAGCTGGGCTGGGCAGGGAGGGCAGAGGGGGAGGGGTGGCAGTGCAGGGTGGAAGGGGGAGCAGGGCAGGGCGGAGGGGGCGGCAGTGCAGGGCGGAGGGGGTGGCAGGGCAGGGCAGGGCGGAGGCAGAGGGGCGGCAGGGCAGGGCGGAGGGGGTGGCAGGGCAGGGCGGAGGCAGAGGGGCGGCAGGGCAGGGCGGAGGGGGTGGCAGGGCAGGGCGGAGGCAGAGGGGCGGCAGTGCAGGGCGGAGGGGGTGGCAGGGCAGGGCGGAGGCAGAGGGGCGGCAGTGCAGGGCGGAGGGGGTAGCAGGGCAGGGCGGAGGCAGAGGGGCGGCAGGGCAGGGCGGATGGGGTGGCAGGGCAGGGCGGAGGCAGAGGGGCGGCAGGGCAGGGCGGAGGGGGTGGCAGGGCAGGGGGGAGGCAGAGGGGCGGCAGGGCAGGGCAGAGGGGCGGCAGAGCAGGGCGGAGGGGGTGGCAGGGCAGGGGGGAGGCAGAGGGGCAGCAGTGCAGGGCGGAGGGGGTAGCAGGGCAGGGCGGAGGCAGAGGGGCGGCAGGGCAGGGCAGAGGGGCGGCAGGGCAGGGCGGAGGGGGTGGCAGGGCAGGGCGGAGGCAGAGGGGCGGCAGGGCAGGGCAGAGGGGCGGCAGGGCAGGGCGGAGGGGGTGGCAGGGCAGGGGGGAGGCAGAGGGGCAGCAGTGCAGGGCGGAGGGGGTAGCAGGGCAGGGCGGAGGCAGAGGGGCGGCAGGGCAGGGCGGAGGGGGTGGCAGGGCAGGGCGGAGGCAGAGGGGCGGCAGGGCAGGGCGGAGGGGGTGGCAGGGCAGGGGGGAGGCAGAGGGGCGGCAGGGCAGGGCAGAGGGGCGGCAGGGCAGGGCGGAGGGGGTGGCAGGGCAGGGGGGAGGCAGAGGGGCAGCAGTGCAGGGCGGAGGGGGTAGCAGGGCAGGGCGGAGGCAGAGGGGCGGCAGGGCAGGGCAGAGGGGCGGCAGGGCAGGGCGGAGGGGGTGGCAGGGCAGGGCGGAGGCAGAGGGGCGGCAGGGCAGGGCGGAGGGGCGGCAGGGCAGGGCGGAGGGGGTGGCAGGGCAGGGGGGAGGCAGAGGGGCAGCAGTGCAGGGCGGAGGGGGTAGCAGGGCAGGGCGGAGGCAGAGGGGCGGCAGGGCAGGGCAGAGGGGCGGCAGGGCAGGGCGGAGGGGGTGGCAGGGCAGGGCGGAGGCAGAGGGGCGGCAGGGAAGGGCGGAGGGGCGGCAGGGCAGGGCGGAGGGGGTGGCAGGGCAGGGGGGAGGCAGAGGGGCGGCAGGGCAGGGCGGAGGGGGTGGCAGGGCAGGGGGGAGGCAGAGGGGCAGCAGTGCAGGGCGGAGGGGGTGGCAGGGCAGGGCGGAGGCAGAGGGGCGGCAGTGCAGGGCGGAGGGGGTGGCAGGGCAGGGCGGAGGCAGAGGGGTGGCAGGGCAGGGCGGAGGCAGAGGGGCGGCAGGGCAGGGCGGAGGGGCGGCAGGGCGGGGCGGCAGGGCAGGGCGGCAGGGCAGGGCGGAGGCAGAGGGGCGACAGGGCAGGGCAGGGCAGGGCAGCCCCGGCCCCGCGCACCGTTGTCGGCCTCGCCATTGTCCGAGTCGCTGTTCTCGGAGCCGTCGGTGCGCGCGGCCTTGGCCTCGGGCCCCTCGGAGTTGCCAGGCTGCTTCCTCTTCTTCCTCTTGACCTGCGCACAGGGCCGGCTCGGCGCACGCCCCGGCCCCCTGCCCCGCCCCGCCCCCGGCCCAGCGCCCATAACCCGCCCCCGGCCCAGCGCCCATAACCCGCCCCCGCCCCGCCCCCGGCGCCCATAACCCGCCCCCCGCCCCGCCACCGGCCCAGCGCCCATAACCCGCCCCCGCCCCGCCCCAGCGCCCATAACCCGCCCCCGCCCCGCCCCCGGCGCCCATAACCCGCCCCCGCCCCGCCACCGGCCCAGCGCCCATAACCCGCCCCCGCGCCCCGGCCCCGGCCGCCCACCCACCCGGAAGTCGGTCTTGGTCCAGGTCTTCCAGGTCGGCCGCAGCTGCTTCATGCCGTTGCCGAAGCCGAAGCCGGAGCCGAAGCCGGAGCCCGGGGCGGGCCGGGAGCCCGCGGGGAAGGCGCCGGCCGCGCGCGCCGGGAAGCCGCCGTAGTCGGGGATGATGTTGTGCGCGAAGAGCGACGGCAGCCGCGACGCGCCGGGCAGACACTGGCCGCGGGCCCCCAGCGGGTCCTCCCAGGCGCGCGCGTACTCCGACGGCGGCGGCGGCGGGGGCGGGGGCGGCGGCGCGCGGCCGGCGCGGGGGTCCCGCCAGCCCTGAGTGCGCGGGCCGGGCCCGGGGCCGAGCCCGAAGCCGTCGCTGCCGCCCCCCGCGCGGCGGAACTGGTCGCGGTAGGCGCCCGGCTGCCCTTCGAAGGCCGCGTCCGCGTCGGGCTCCGGCTCGCCGCCGCCGTAGTCGTAGCCGGGCCAGCGCTCGCGCTCCGCCGGGCCGGGCCGGGGCTCGGGGGCCTCGAACGCCTCGTACCTGCGGGCGGGGCGGGGTCGGTCCGCGGGGTCCTCCCAGCCCCCGCGCCCTCCTGCCTCCTCCCGGAAGCCCTCCAGGATGTCGGCCAGAGCCGCTGGCCCTGCCGCGGGGCCCGGCGCCCACCTGTGCTGCAGAGCCTCCCGGGGCCGCCCAGGCTGCGTCCAGAGACAGGAGCTGCGGGACGGGGCGGGGCGGGGCGGGGGGGTGAGCAGCCACAATACCCCACCCCCTCTCGGCGCCCCCGCCCACCTCTCGGCGCCCCCGCCCCCCTCTCGCGCCCCCCACCCCACCTCTCGGCGCCCCCGCCCCACCTCTCGGCGCCCGCGCCGTACACGCCCCCCGGCAGTGGCAGCACGTGGCCGTCGTTGTCGGGCAGCACGTCGCGCTGGCTCATCCGGCACAGCACCGGGTCGCGGCCCGCCGCGGGGTTGGACAGCGAGCCGGGGCGCGGCGCCGTCCAGGGCCCGGGGGCGGCGGGGCCGTAGCCGTAGCCCGAACCGGGTCCGGAGCTGCTCTCCTGGCCGTGGCCGTAGCCATAGCCATAGCCATAGCCGTCGTAGCCTGCAGGACAGAAGGGCGGCGGGTGGTCAGGGGCGGGGTCCGGGGAGTCAGGGGCGGGGTCCGGGGGAGTCAGGGGCGGGGTCCGGGGGAGTCAGGGGCGGGGTCCAGGGGGTCAGGGGCGGGGTCCGGGGAGTCAGGGGCGGGGTCCGGGGGGTCAGGGGCGGAGTCCGGGTCATGGGAGGAGCCGGGGCGGGATCATGGGAGGCAGGGCGGGGCGGGCACTCACCCCTGCCCGACCCGGAGTTCCAACTCCCGTAGCCTGCAAAGATGGGGCGTGACTAGGCCGTCTCCCCCAGCCAGCGGGACAGACAGCTGGAGAGGCAGCCGCACAGCTAGCCATCCAGACAGCCGGGCGGGCAGGCAGACAGAGAGCCGGGCGGGCAGGCAGACAGAGAGCCGGGCGGGCAGGCAGACAGACAGACAGACAGCCGGGCAGGCAGACAGAGAGCCGGGCGGGCAGGCAGGCAGACAGACAGCCGGGCAGGCAGACAGACAGACAGCCGGGCGGGCAGGCAGACAGACAGCCGGGCGGGCAGGCAGGCAGACAGACAGCCGGGCAGGCAGGCAGACAGACAGCCGGGCGGGCAGGCAGGCAGACAGACAGCCGGGCAGGCAGGCAGACAGACAGCCGGGCGGGCAGGCAGGCAGACAGACAGCCGGGCGGGCAGGCAGACAGACAGCCGGGCGGGCAGGCAGGCAGACAGACAGCCGGGCAGGCAGGCAGACAGACAGCCGGGCGGGCAGGCAGGCAGACAGGCATCCCCGCCCCTCACCATAGTCGCAGGTGGGCTGGGAGCCGCTGTCGGAGTAGGTGGACTGCAGGGTGGTCTCTGAACCCTGGACGAAGCCTGCGGGCGAGCGGGCGCTGCAATGTACCGAGTACCGAGCAACCCGGAGTACTGAGCAGCCGAACACCACCCAGAGTACCGAGCACCCCGACACCACCCGGAGTACTGAGCACCCCAAGCGTCCACACCTAGGGTGGCCTCTCTATAGGTCCTTACCACCACCCCCAAACACCACTCCAGAGCACCGAGCACCCCAAACACCACCCCAGAGCACTGAGCACCCCATACACCACCCCAGAGCACTGAGCACCCCAAACACCACCCCAGAGCACTGAGCACCCCATACACCACCCCAGAGCACTGAGCACCCCATACACCACCCCAGAGCACTGAGCACCCCATACACCACTCCAGAGCACTGAGCACCCCATACACCACCCCAGAGCACTGAGCACCCCATACACCACCCCAGAGCACTGAGCACCCCATACACCACCCCAGAGCACTGAGCACCCCATACACCACCCCAGAGCACTGAGCACCCCAAAGACCACCCCAGAGCACTGAGCACCCCATACACCACCCCAGAGCACTGAGCACCCCAAACACCACCCCAGAGTACTGAGCACCCCATACACCACCCCAGAGCACTGAGCACCCCATACACCACCCCAGAGCACTGAGCAACCCATACACCACCCCAGAGCACTGAGCACCCCATACACCACCCCAGAGCACTGAGCACCCCATACACCACCCCAGAGCACTGAGCACCCCATACACCACCCCAGAGCACTGAGCACCCCAAACACCACCCCAGAGTACTGAGCACCCCATACACCACCCCAGAGCACTGAGCACCCCAAACACCACTCCAGAGCACTGAGCACCCCATACACCACCCCAGAGCACTGAGCACCCCATACACCACCCCAGAGCACTGAGCACCCCAAACACCACCCCAGAGCACTGAGCACCCCATACACCACCCCAGAGCACTGAGCACCCCATACACCACTCAGAGCACTGAGCACCCCATACACCACCCCAGAGCACTGAGCACCCCATACACCACCCCAGAGCACTGAGCACCCCATACACCACCCCAGAGTACTCAGCACCCCATACACCACCCCAGAGCACTGAGCACCCCATACACCACCCCAGAGCACTGAGCACCCCAATCACCACTCAGAGCACTGAGCACCCCATACACCACCCCAGAGCACTGAGCACCCCATACACCACTCAGAGCACTGAGCACCCCATACACCACCCCAGAGTACTGAGCACCCCATACACCACTCAGAGCACTGAGCACCCCATACACCACCCCAGAGCACTGAGCACCCCAGACACCACCCCAGAGTACTGAGCACCCCATACACCACCCCAGAGCACTGAGCACCCCATACACCACCCCAGAGCACTGAGCACCCCATACACCACCCCAGAGCACTGAGCACCCCATACACCACCCCAGAGTACTGAGCACCCCAAACACCACTCCAGAGCACTGAGCACCCCAAACACCACCCCAGAGCACTGAGCACCCCATACACCACCCCAGAGCACTGAGCACCCCATACACCACCCCAGAGCACTGAGCACCCCATACACCACCCCAGAGCACTGAGCACCCCATACACCACCCCAGAGCACTGAGCACCCCATACACCACCCCAGAGCACTGAGCACCCCATACACCACCCCAGAGTACTCAGCACCCCATACACCACCCCAGAGCACTGAGCACCCCATACACCACCCCAGAGCACTGAGCACCCCAGACACCACCCCAGAGCACTGAGCACCCCATACACCACTCCAGAGCACTGAGCACCCCATACACCACTCAGAGCACTGAGCACCCCAAACACCACTCAGAGCACTGAGCACCCCATACACCACTCAGAGCACTGAGCACCCCAAACACCACTCCAGAGCACTGAGCACCCCAATCACCACCCCAGAGCACTGAGCACCCCAAACACCACTCCAGAGCACTGAGCACCCCATACACCACCCCAGAGCACTGAGCACCCCATACACCACCCCAGAGTACTCAGCACCCCATACACCACCCCAGAGCACTGAGCACCCCATACACCACCCCAGAGCACTGAGCACCCCATACACCACCCCAGAGCACTGAGCACCCCATACACCACCCCAGAGCACTGAGCACCCCATACACCACCCCAGAGCACTGAGCACCCCATACACCACTCAGAGCACTGAGCACCCCATACACCACCCCAGAGCACTGAGCACCCCAGACACCACCCCAGAGCACTGAGCACCCCATACACCACTCCAGAGCACTGAGCACCCCATACACCACTCCAGAGCACTGAGCACCCCATACACCACTCAGAGCACTGAGCACCCCAAACACCACTCAGAGCACTGAGCACCCCATACACCACCCCAGAGCACTGAGCACCCCATACACCACTCAGAGCACTGAGCACCCCATACACCACTCAGAGCACTGAGCACCCCATACACCACCCCAGAGCACTGAGCACCCCATACACCACCCCAGAGTACTCAGCACCCCATACACCACCCCAGAGCACTGAGCACCCCATACACCACCCCAGAGCACTGAGCACCCCATACACCACTCAGAGCACTGAGCACCCCATACACCACCCCAGAGCACTGAGCACCCCAGACACCACCCCAGAGCACTGAGCACCCCATACACCACTCCAGAGCACTGAGCACCCCATACACCACTCAGAGCACTGAGCACCCCAAACACCACTCAGAGCACTGAGCACCCCATACACCACTCAGAGCACTGAGCACCCCAAACACCACTCCAGAGCACTGAGCACCCCAATCACCACCCCAGAGCACTGAGCACCCCAAACACCACTCCAGAGCACTGAGCACCCCATACACCACCCCAGAGCACTGAGCACCCCATACACCACCCCAGAGTACTCAGCACCCCATACACCACCCCAGAGCACTGAGCACCCCATACACCACCCCAGAGCACTGAGCACCCCATACACCACCCCAGAGCACTGAGCACCCCATACACCACCCCAGAGCACTGAGCACCCCATACACCACCCCAGAGCACTGAGCACCCCATACACCACCCCAGAGCACTGAGCACCCCATACACCACTCCAGAGCACTGAGCACCCCATACACCACCCCAGAGCACTGAGCACCCCATACACCACCCCAGAGCACTGAGCACCCCATACACCACTCAGAGCACTGAGCACCCCATACACCACCCCAGAGCACTGAGCACCCCAGACACCACCCCAGAGCACTGAGCACCCCATACACCACTCCAGAGCACTGAGCACCCCAATCACCACCCCAGAGCACTGAGCACCCCAAACACCACTCCAGAGCACTGAGCACCCCATACACCACCCCAGAGCACTGAGCACCCCATACACCACCCCAGAGCACTGAGCACCCCATACACCACCCCAGAGCACTGAGCACCCCATACACCACCCCAGAGCACTGAGCACCCCATACACCACCCCAGAGCACTGAGCACCCCAGACACCACCCCAGAGCACTGAGCACCCCAGACACCACCCCAGAGCACTGAGCACCCCATACACCACCCCAGAGCACTGAGCACCCCATACACCACCCCAGAGCACTGAGCACCCCAAACACCACTCCAGAGCACTGAGCACCCCATACACCACCCCAGAGCACTGAGCACCCCATACACCACCCCAGAGTACTCAGCACCCCATACACCACCCCAGAGCACTGAGCACCCCATACACCACCCCAGAGCACTGAGCACCCCATACACCACCCCAGAGCACTGAGCACCCCATACACCACCCCAGAGCACTGAGCACCCCATACACCACCCCAGAGCACTGAGCACCCCATACACCACCCCAGAGTACTCAGCACCCCATACACCACTCAGAGCACTGAGCACCCCAGGCACCACCCCCCGGAGTACTGAGCACCCGAGCGCTCCTCAGGGTACCGAGCACCTCAAGTCTCCGCCTCCAGTGGGGCCCCTCTGTGTGTGCTCGGTCCTCCCGCCCCGCAGGTACTGAGCGCTCCGCTCAGTTCTCCTCAGACCGCCCCCGACACCTCTCCGGGCACTTCCGGTCAGCCGCCTGCGGGGACCCCGACACCCCACCCCGGCTCCCCTCAGAAAAGCCGCCGCCGCAGCGGGGCGGGCGGGAGGCCCTGAGGCGCGGGGTTCCGTCGCCCCGCGGGCCGGGAGTCGGGGCGCCCGGAGGGGGGGCGCGCGGGACGCGGCCTCGGGAGCCTGCGGCCCGGCGCCATTTTGAGACGGCGGAGACGCGGCCGCGGGGCCCCCGAGGAGACGCGGGGTCGGAGCGCGCCCGCCGCCCAGGGCCCGCCGCCCCGGGCCCGCCCCGCGCACCTGTGTAGCTCATGGCGACGGCCGCCCGCGCCGCCCGCACCGCCGTCCGCAGCCGCGAAAGTCGCGACAGTCCCCTCGCCGGCGGCGACGCACGGCGCCAGGCCCCGCCTCCCGACCGCATTGGCCCGCGCGGGACGCGGCCTGCGCGCTGATTGGCCGGCCGCGCCGTCTCTCGGGGCCGCGCCCCGGCGCCATTGGCGGAGGCGGCCGTCGATCACGGCAGGGCCCCGCCCCGACCCCGCCCCCTGGCTGCGGCGCCCGGGGATTGGCTGCGCGGCGCGGCCCGGACCATCCCGAGGGAGCGGGGCGGGGCGGGGCGGCTACGGAGCGTCTGGAGGCTCAAACGCGGTCGGGCGTTCCAAGCCCCTTAGACGTTGAGATCTCGCGAGACTTTACTCGTCCGGCCCAGCGGCGGCGGCGCCCAGCGGAGCTTAATGCGTTGGAGCCCGGGACTTGCATGCCTGGGGCCCAGGTTCAAGCACAGCTTCCGCTTATGCCCGAACTGAGCAGGGCTCTGGGAAAACAACAACAACAACAACAACAATAATAATAACGGGGCTGGGAGTTGTGCCAAAGACTCTCCTGCCTGAGGCTCTGAGGTCCCAGGTTCAATCCCCAGCACCACCGTCATCCAGAGTTCAGCAGAGCTCTAATAATAATAACAAAAATAACAACAACAATAATAATAACGGGGTGGGGGGAGATAGCATAAGGATTATGCAAAAAGATTTTCTTGCCCGAAGCCCCAAAGCCTCAGGTTTGATCCCCAGCAATACCATAAACCAGAGCTGAGCAGTGCCCTGGGGAAACCAAACCGAACCGAAAGAGGGGTCAGGCGGAGGCACCTGCATCGGAGCGCCTGCGCTACCGCCCGACTCCCCCTTTTTAACTAAAAAAAAAAATTATTTATTTATTCCTTTTTTTGTTGCCCTTGTTTTATTGTTGTCGTTATTATTGTTATTGCTGTCGTCATTGTTGGCTAGGACAGAGAGAGATGGAGAGAGGAGGGGAAGACAGAGAGGGGGAGAGACAGACAGACACCTGCAGACCTGCTTCACCGCCTGGGAAGCGACTCCCCTGCAGGTGGGGAGCCGGGGGCTCGAACCGGGATCCTTAGGCCGGTCCTTGCGCTTTGCGCCACCTGCGCTTAACCTGTGCCGGACTCCCTTCCTTACTTCTTTTTAAATTTTTTTTAAGAGGCCGAGAGTAAAAGAGACCACAAGACAGAAGCTCCCTTTACTGCAGTCCTGGCGGGGCTTGAACTTGGGGTGTCTTTCTTATTTGTGAAGGAGAAAGAACCAGGCATCACTCTGGTCCATGTGCTGCTGGGGATCGAACTCAGAACGTCACACTGGAGAGAGTCCAATGCTTCATCTACTGGGCCGCCCTCCGGACTTTTTAAAAATCCTTTTGACTCCGTGATGCCGGGACCTTCTGCAAACAGGACTCTATGGTTCTCAGGCTGATGCCTCAACGGCTCTACTTGCTTTTTATTACCGCCAGGGTTACCACTGGGCTTGGTACCAACACTGCGAACCCACCGTTCCCTGGGGCCATTTTGACCTCCCCGCCCCTCCTAGTTTACTACACAGAGACAGAGAAAAATGGAGAGGTGGGGCAGACAGAGAGACCCCTGCAGCCCTGCTTCACCACTCGCAAAGCTTGCCCCCTGCAGGTGGGGACCGGGGGCTTGAACCAGGGTCCTTGCACATCGTAATGCGTGCGCTCGAGGGCAGTGCCATCCATTGCCTGCCCTTTTCCTTCCCTTTCCTTTCTTCCTTATTCTTTTTCTTATTTTATTTTATTTTTTTTGTCTCCAGGGTTAAGGCTGGGGTTTACCGCCAGCACTGTGAATCCACTGCTCCTGGCAACCATTATTCCATTGGACAGGACGGAGAGATTGCGAGGAGGGGGAGAGAGAGAGGGGCCAGGCGGTGGCACACCTGGTTAAGCAAGACATGACAGTGCGCAAGGACCCAGGTTCAAGACCCCGGTCCCCACCTGCAGGGGGGAAGCTTCCTGAGTGGTGAAGCCGGGCTGCAGGGGTCTCTCTCCCCTCCCCTCTCAAATCACTGTCTCTATCCAATCATAAATAAATAAAATATTTAGGGAGTCGGGCGTAGCTCAGCGGGTTAAGCGCAGGTGGCGCAAAGCACAAAGATCAGCATAAGGATCCTGGTTCGAGCCCCTGGCTCCCCACCTGCAGGGGAGTCGCTTCACAGGTGGTGAAGCAGGTCTGCAGGTGTCTTTCTCTCCCCCTCCTCTCTCCATTTCTCTCTGTCCTATCCAACAACAATGACAGCAATAACAACAACTATAAACAACAAGGGCAACAAAAGGGAAAATAAGTAAATAAATAAATGTAAAAATAAATAAATAAATAAATAAAGAAAAAAAAAGAGGGAGTCGGGCGGTAGCGCAGCGGGTTAAGCGCAGGTGGCGCAAAGCACAAGGACCGGCATAAGGATCCCGGTTCGAACCCCGGCTCCCCACCTGCAGGGGAGTCGCTTCCCAGGCGGTGAAGCAGGTCTGCAGGTGTCTGTCTTTCTCTCCCCCTCTCTGTCTTCCCCTCCTCTCTCCATGTCTCTCTGCCCTATCCAACAACGACGACAACAATAACAACAATAATAACTACCGGACAATAAAACAAGGGCAACAAGAGGGAAAAAAATATATTAAAAAAAAAAAAGAGGGAGACCCCTGCAGCCCGGCTTCACCGCTCGTGAAGCTTCCCCCCTGCAGGTGGGGACCAGGGGCCTTGAACCAGGCTCCTTGCCTGTGTTTCTGTGCTTTGCGCCATGCGCGCATAACGGGGTGCCTTACCACCTGCCACCCTTCATTTTATCTTTCTTGTTTTGCCTCCAGGGTTATCACTGGGGCTCTGTGCCTGCACTATGAATCCACTGCTCCTGGAGGCCATTTTTTCCCCATTTTGTTGCCCTTGTTGTTACTGTCGTTGTTGGCTAGGACAGAGAGAAATGGAGAGAGGAGGGGAAGACAGAGAGGGGGAGAGAAAGACAGACACCTGCAGACCTGCTTCACCGCCTGGGAAGCGACTCCCCTGCAGGTGGGGAGCCGGGGGCTCGAACCGGGATCCGTATCTTGAGCCCTGGGAGATGGTTTAGCGGCTAGAGAGGTGACCTCAGAAGCACAAGGTCCCGGGTTCAGATGGTTTAGCAGCTAGAGAGGTGACCTCAGAAGCACAAGGTCCCGGGTTCAGTTCCCAATGTTGCGTGTGCCAGAGTGAGGCTCTGGCTGTCTCATGTTCATGAATAAAGATAAAACAAACAAAAAAAAAAACCCATCTCAGGGCTGGGGAGACAACACAGGGATTCTGCAAAAGGCCTTCCCGCCTGAGGCTCCGGGTGCTATCACCAGCACCACCAGCAGCCAGAGCTGAGCAGGGCTGTGGGGTCTCTGTATCTTTTTTTTCTTTAATATTATTTACATTGGGTAGAGACAGAAATTGAGAGAGGAGGGGGAGATAGGGAAAGAGGCCGCTTCACCACTTGCAAAGCTTTCCCCCTGCAGGTGGGGACCGGGGCCTTGAGCTCTGTGACACCTGCGCCACCACCCGGCCCTCTGCGCGTATCTCATCAAACAAGTCATGATAATAAAAAAAAATCCCTCATGTAGCACCTGCAAATGAATCTACTCTGCAACTATTATTGTTTAAATATTTCTTTAGTATTTATTTATTCTCTTTTGTTGCCCTTGTGGTTTTATTGTTGTAGTTATTATTGTTGATGTCGTTGTTGGATAGGACAGAGAGAAACGGAGAGAGGAGGGGAAGACAGAGAGGGGGAGGGAAAGACAGACACCTGCAGACCTGCTTCACCGCCTGTGAAGCGACTCCCCTGCAGGTGGGGAGCCGGGGGCTCGAACCGGGATCCTGACGCTGGTCCTTGCGCTTGGCGCCACGTATTATTATTTTTTTTAAGGTTGTATCTTCTTGCTTCCAAGTCTTGGACACATGGCAACCTCCCCCCTCAAGATGGGACAGATGGGTGTGTCACCGGGGCCCTCTTCCAACAGGCCGAGTTGTGTCCGTCTCCCCCACCCCGTCCCTGTCTAGGGGGGCAGAACTGAAGGCCCCGCCGCACTTGGAGGGGGGTCTGTGTCTCGCCCGTTCCTCCTCTACCAGGTGGGACCGTGGTGGGGTTGTCAGTTTTGGGGGGGCCCTTGTCTCACACCCCCGTGAGCCCGAGAGGGGCTGCAGTCCGTTCTCTCCTGGAGGGGGGGCATGTCCTGCGCCTTCAACCCGGCTGGTCCCTGCAGAGTTGGGGTGTCTCTCTCCCCGCCCCAACCCCTCCAATGCTGGCTGGCTGGACAGCCCCAGCCGTTCTAGAACCTTCTAACAACCACAAGTTTCTTTTCAGCCCAGGCCGCCCAGGGGGCCAGCTCCCGTCCCCCCCGCCGAACGGTCAGGCCGTCGGGGGTTGTCGAGGGCCGTCGGCTGGGATGCCTGCCACCCCACCCCGTGTGCGCGCGCCTGTGTGCGCCTGTGTGCGCGTGGCCCGCCCCCAGCCGGCCTGTCCACAGAAACACACACAGCTGGCGGCCCGCCCTGGGGGTGTTTTTCCAGAAGAGAATTTTTTAATCTAATTTACAGACTTCTAGGTATATCGATAACCAAAAAAAAAAAAGTGTGGGGGCCGCTGAAAAAAGTTAAAAAGGGGCGAGTTGGTGGGGGCTCCCCCGTTTTTTCTAACCTGGCCCAGGGCGGTGGTGACATTAAAAAAAAATTCCATGTGGCTGAGTCTCTACACAAAACGCGTTTTTTAAAAAGGGGGGCAGGAGGGGTACATAGAAAGCAAGAGTAAAAAGAGGGGGGCAGGGCCCCCCACAGGCTCTGGGGGAGCAGGGGCTGGGCGTGGCAGGAGGCAGCTGTCAGCTCCGAGCTCTCCCTCCCAGGCTGGGAAGGTCCCTCTGGGGGCAGGGGGGGGACAGCCAGCGAGGGTGTCCGTGGCATGGAGAGCTCAGTGGGGGCTCCCAGGGTGGGGGCGCACGCCCCTCCCCTGAGCAAGCACCGTGGCGAGAAGTGCTCGTTGGGCTGGGGGCTGGGGGGCGAGGGCAGGCCCCCAGCCTCACGAGGTGCGTGCGTGTCGGCGTGTCTGCTGCGTGGGGGGGGGGGGGGGGGGCATGGCGGCGGGGGTGGGGACACGGACGGGAGTCTTTGGGGTCTTCGAAAACGGCCACGGAGGGCACCCTCCCGGCCCGCCCCGCTGTCTGCCTGGCTGCTGGCCGCGGCGGCTGGGGGGCTGACGCCGGCCTTCCTCCCCGGGGACCGGGTGGGCCTGGGCTGCAGGAGACCTCCCTGGGACCCGAGTCCTTGACGGGGGGCCGGGGGCCGGGGGCCCTGGCTGTAGTGTGCCCGGCCCTCGAGGGGGGCCGGTTTGAGGTTCTGGCTTGCTCCTTTGGAAACGGAAATGTGAGAGAGGGAGAGGGAGGGGGAGGAGGAGGAGGAGGAGGAGGAAGAGAAGGAGGGAGAAGAAAGAGAAGGAGAGGAGAGGAGAGGAGGGGAGGAGAGGAGGGGAGGAGAGGAGGGGCCTTGAGGGGTCTCATGGCTCCATGGGACCTGGGTGGCCCGATGGGGGAGGGGGCACCTCCTTTTCAGACCTTCAGAGTCCCCACTTCCTGGCCTCTGAGGGGCAAGGGAGAGGCTGGCAGGGAGACAGCATCGCGGCTCTGCAAAGAGACTCTCATGCCTGAGGCGCCAAAGCCCCAGGTTCAATCCCCTGCACCGCCATCAGCCAGATTAAGAAAGAAAGAAAAAAAAAGGCAAAGGCAAAGAGAGGAGAACGAGGAGGAGAAAGGAGAAGGCAGAAGAGGAAGAGAGAGGAAGACAGGAAGAGAGGAGGAGAGGAGGAGGGAGAGAAGGTAGAAGAGGAGGAGGAGGAGGAGGAGGACGAGGATGCAGATGGGGAGGAGGCAGGCCGGGAGGGCTGGAATGTCTGTGTCAGGGTGTGTCGCCAGCCACCGCCATCAGCGCCTGCGGGACGGGGGGCTCCTCGGGCGGGGGGTCCGCCTTGGGGAAGTTCATCTCCAAGATGTGCCGCTGCAGGTGCCGGAGCCACTCCTCCTGGACGGACAGGGGCCCCTGGAACTCCACCTCGCAGAACCTGCGGCGGGGGGGCACAAGCGCGTGAGCAGGAGGCCGGTGGCCACGGGGTTAGGGGCGAGGCTGGGGCACCCCAGGACCCCCAGCTGTAAGCCGCTCGCCTCTGCCCGCTGACCCCCGTGTCCCCTCGCCATCCACGTGGGGGGCCCAGAGGCTGAGCTCAGGGCTCCAGAGCCCCGGGTTCTAATGGGACCTTTGAAGGGACGGGGTGGGGGGTGGGGGGCACCTCCTTCTCAGACTCTGAGGGACCCGGACACTCAGATGAGGAATCAGATGGGGAGGGGCTGGGTGGCAGCCCACCCAGTAGAGTGCACCTGTTCCCATCACAAGGATGCAGGTTCGAGCCCCCGGTCCCCACCTGCAGGGGGCAGGGGGGGGGGTTCCCACGCAGTGGGGCAGGGCCGCAGGTGTCTCTCTATCTCCCCTCCCCTCTCGATGTCTCTGTCTCTGTCTCTCTCTCTCGGCCCCCAGGGTCCCAGCCGGGGCTTGGCGCCTGCACCAGGAACCCTACTCCTGGTGGCCATTCTGCCCTCTTTCATTTCGTTTGCCAGGACAGAGAGAAGTCGAGAGGGGCGGGGGGAGACTGAGAGACCCCCGCAGCCCTGCTCCACTGCCCGGGAAGCTTCCTTCGTGCAGGTGGGGACCGGGGCTCGAACCTGCGTCTTTGTGCCCGGTGACAGGCGCGCCCCGCCGCTGGGCCCCTGGTCCCTTCCTCCCGCTACGTAACTGACTCGCCCATGGGGTGGGTGCGGAGGGCTCCCCCCGCCCGGCCGTTTGTGACAACTCGGGGGCATCGATGGCCTGCGATCCCCATTTGGCCGGCGGGGCCGGGGTACAGCCGGAGGGTCACCGGGCTTGCCTGGCGTGGCGTCAGAGACCTGGGGGTCACGGTGGGCACACGGCGGGGTGGGGGTGGGGGTCCCTCCCTCCCCGCCCCTCATACCTGCATTTGAGGGTGTAGATGTTGCCCACAAACTTGACGAGGGACGTCTGGGGCGGCCGGGGCACCAGGGAGGGGACAGGCCGGACGCGGACGGGGGGCTGCCGGACCTCCCCCAGCTTATGCTGCAGGCCGTGGGCGTCCTGGCCTCCCCGGGCTGCGGAGGTGTCCGACGGCCGGGCTTGGCGGCGCTCGAACTCTGTGGGTGGGGGGCAAGGAGCTGAGGCTGGGGGGAGGGTCTGTGTGTGTGAGGCAGGGCAGGGGGCCAGAGGGCAGGGGCAGGCGCGGCGGGCTGTGGCGGGCAGGGGGCTGTGGGGGGCAGGGGCAGGGCCCCGGCGGGCTGTGGAGACGCTCACTGTTGATGTTGTGCCTCTGGTGCTCCTCGGCCTTCACGGTGGTGCCCGGCGGACCGGTGGGCAGCGACCGTTCCCCGCCGCCGCCGTCCAGGGCGCGGCCAATCTCCAGCCCCAGGTCTGCACCGCCGCCTCCCCCGCCGCCTCCCGCGCCACGGCCTGTCATGGCCAGGCCCCCGGGAGCCAGCCCCAGGGGCGGCCGCTTGTCGGCGGTGTCACGGCCGTGGCCGGCGCTCCGGAACTTCTTGGCGAAGGGCCGGCCGCCCTGGATGTAGCTGCGGTAGGCGCCCGCCTTCTGGGGCCGGTGGCGGATCCACTCGCTCAGCGTCTCGATGGGGGAGCCATTCACGCACCACTCGGTCACCCCAAACTGCCGCAGGTGCGCCCGGGCGTGGCTGGCCAGCGCCTTGCGGTTCTCGAAGTACAGGCCGCACAGCTCGCAGCAGGCCTCGGTGCCGGTGGCGGCTGTGACGGGCACGGGGTGCGGCTGAGCCCTGCCCGCCCAGGCCGCCCCCCAGCCCGGCCCCCGCCCCCCAGCCCGGCCCCGCCGTCCGGCTTACAGGCGTGGGCGGCCTTGTCGTGCAGGGCCTTGAAGGGCAGCTCGCTCTGGACGTAGGCCTTGGCCTTCACCTCCGCGGGCAGCAGCCGCTCGTCCCCCAGGGGCCGCTTGGGGGCCACGGCGGCGCCCAGGTAGCCGGCGGCGGTCGCCGGCTTGGCCCCGGACAGCGGCGCCAGCAGCAGCTCGCGGGGCCCCTGCGCCGGGCCCCCTCCCGGTCTGCCGGGCCGCCCGGCCGCGGGCACCAGGGGCAGCGGTGCCTGCAGGGGTCCCAGGGCGGGGGGCCCGTCGGCGTCCGGGGCCGGGGCCGGGTCCCCGGCGGGCGGCTCCTTCTTGACGACGCACTTGGTCTTCTTCTTGAGGATCTCGCGCAGCGTGTCGATGGGGGAGCCGTTGACCGACCACTCGGTCACCCCCATCTGGCGCAGGTGCGAGCGCGCGTGGCTCGACAGCCCCTTGCGGTTCTCGAAGAACTCGCCGCAGAACTCGCAGCGGATGTCGCGCACTGGCTCGGCCCGGGAGGCTGCGGGAAGGGGCGGTGGCTGTGGCGGGCATGGCGGGGCAGGAAGGCCCCGGGTTCCAGCCCCAGGGTGTTTCGGGTGGCACGCCGCCCGCCCGCCCGCACGGTGAGCGAGGACCCGGGTTCGAGCCCCACCTGCAGGGGGGAAGCTTCCTGAGCGGTGGAGCAGGGCTGCGGGTATCTGTCTGTCTCTCTCCCTCTCTAGCTCCCCTTTCCCTCTCGATATCTGTGTCCTCTCACCAGAATATATTTATACAGGCAAGCAAGGGGCGGCGGAGACGGCACAGGGGGTCTGCGAACAGACCCTCCCGCCTGAGGCTCTGAGGCCCCGGGTTCCATCCCCAGCACCACCAGCAGCCAGAGCTCAGCAGGGCTCTGGACTCTCTCTGTATCCATTTCTCTCATTAAAGTAAAATAAAGCAACTATGTAAGGATAACTAACGGGGGGCTGGGCTGTGGCACACATCGGCACGCGCGTGGACCCGGGTTCGAGCCCCCGGCTCCCCACCTGTGTGTGTGGGGGGGGCGCTTCACGAGCAAGGGTCTGCAGGTGTCTATCTTTCTCTCTTCCCCCCCTCTCTTTTCTCCTCGTCCTGTCAATTTCTCTCTGTCCCAGCTAAGAAAAAGCAGAAAGAGGAAATGGCCCCTGGGACGGTGGTTTCACAGTGCTGACCCTGGAGGCCAAAATCCAACCGCCCCCCGCCCCAGCACGCACTCCTGCGCCCACCCCAAGGGTACACCCCTGCTGCCCGAGCTGTCGCCAATGGTGGCCCACGCCCCCGAGGTGTCCTGGGATGTCGGGGGACACCGGGGAGCAGAGGGACGGGCGCCAGCCTCGGACCCTGCGCCCAAGCCTGCGGGGTCCTGAGCCCCACCTCTGCTCCCCTAACTTCTCTAGCGCCGCGCAAGGGAAGCAGGTGGCCCCGGGCCCAGGGAGCGCAGGCTGGCACGGCGGAGGCTCGGGGTAGGCGGCAGGCTGGCGCGACGGCCCAGGGAACCCAGCGCCCGAGGCTCTGAGGCCCAGGGTTCAACCGCCAGCAGCGCCGTCAGTCAGGGCTCTGGGCTGTCCCTGTACGTCTCTCTCGTGAAAATAAAACCCCACTAAATGGAGTTCAGGGACGGCAGACAGTATAAGGGTTCTGCCAAGAGACTCTCCTGCCTGAGGCTCTGAGGTCCTGGGGTTCAAGCCCCAGCACCACCATCAGCCAGAGCTCAGCAGGGCTCCGGGGTCTCTCTCATTAAAACAGACAAATAAAATACACACAAGACAGACAGACAGACAGACAGACAGAAGGAAAGGAAGAAAGGGGGGAAGAAATGGTGGCTGGGGAGACAGCACAGTGGCTAATGCAAAAAGACTTGTACGCCTGAGGCTCCAGGGGCCCCAGGTTCAAGCCCAGGAACCACAAGCCAGGGCTGCTCTGTGCTCTGGGAAAGGCAGGCCTGAGTCACCCGGCCCAGGGTGCACACGCCAAGGCCCCTGGTTCAACCCTCCCCGGCGGTACCATTCAGCCCGAGCTGAGCAGGGCTCTGGCCAAGGCAGACACACTAGCGAGCAGGGGCAGGGGCCAGGGACGAGCTCACGGGGCTCACGGGGGAGTGTGCATTTTGCCCTGCGTGCGGACCCAGGTTCGAGCTCCCAGCACGGCACGGGCACGGGCACACCACACCGACCGCGCCAGTGTGAAGCCTTCCCCATGGGCAAAAGTCCACCCCCACAGGGCGCCTCCATCAGGACCGTCAGCACGAGCCGCCTTGGGGGCCTCTCCAGGCCCTGCCCCCACTGGAGAGCAGAATGGCGGGGACTCCCCACTCTCTGCAGGGAGGCTGGTCGGCCTGCTCTGCCCCTCGGGGAAGACGGGTCCTGACGTGAGAGCAGCCTGGAAGGTTCCAGCTGGGACCATGGACTGTGAGCTCAGACTGACAGACAGGGACTCAGAGGCCACACGGGCCCTGGGGCGGATGGACATGGCAAATCGTTACTTGTATTTATGAATTTGCTTCATGTCTGGGAGCTGCTCTCCGCCCTGCTCCAGCTTTCTGGTCCTTTTTCCAACTCTGACACCATCTCCGCAGACAACACCTTTAGGCCACCTGCATGTTAGCTGTGGGGCTCAGGCAACAGTGACTAAAGTCACGGGCCCCTTGGAACAGACCTAAAATAGACTTCCTGCTTTCTTCACACACGGAGACCCCTAATTTCACCTGCTCTAGTCATACCTCTGGGTTCCTGGTTATTAGACAACGTGTTCTGCCTTAGATCTTACTGCTTATCAGCCACCAAGTTGCAGATGCTACCGTGATCCCGCCCTGACCTCCCTGGGCAGACGCCCTCACCCGTGTGTCCTGGAGCCTCACCTCCCCGGAGCCCTGCCCCACCAGGGACAGACAGACACAGGCTGGGGGTGTGGGTCCACCTGCCAACACCCATGTCCAGCGGAGAAGCCATGACAGAAGCCACAACTCCCACCTTCTGCTCCCCATAGAGGATTTGGGTCCAGGCTCCCAGAGGGGGAGACATGTCAGGGGAAGATGCCCAGAGGGCTCAGAACCCCAACTCCATCAGGACCCGGAGAGAGAAGAGGAAAAAGGGACACTCGGACGGAGTCACAGGTGGAGTGTGACTGAGAAGGGGAGAGAAGGCAGGAGCACAGGGGGAAATGGGCGAATAAATATCAATGTAGATAGTTGTAGAAAGAATAATCAGCCCGTGTCTGGGAGCTTGGGAGAAGCCCTGCAGTTTCCAGTGGAGGGAATGGGGGCACCGGAGTCTGGGGTGGGGACGGGGTGGAGTTAGACCCCTGTGATCTCATCTGTTTGTGAATCAATATTCAAGCACTAATAAAAAATTAAAAAGAAAAATAGAAACTGAAAAGAAAGTAAGGAGGCAGCACAGGGGTTCTGCAAAGAGACGCTCCTGCCTGAGGCTCTGAGGCCCCAGGTTCAATCCCCAGCACCACCGTCCGCCAGAGCTGAGCAGCGCCCTGGTTTAAAAAGACAAAAAGTCAGGACGCCCCCTGGCTCCGGAGGTGGCTCAGTAGATAGGGAGCTGGACTCCCAGGCATGAAGAACTGAGTTTTTTAAAAAACAAAATATATTTTTATTTTAATGAGATAGAAAGATAGACAAACATACAGAGAGAGAGAGACAGACAGACAGACATCAGAGCCCTGTCAGCTGCTGCTGAGGGTGGTGCTGGGGATTGAACCTGGGACCTCAGGACCCCAGTGTGAGGTCTCGAGTTCCATCCCTGACATCGCTAGGGGGGGCTCTGCCCTCTCTCTCTCTCTGTGTGTGTGTGTCCCTCTCCTGCCCCTCCAGCTCCCTGGCTCCTCAATAAATAAACCAGTCCACCTCAGGGGGACGAGGCTAGCAGAGGGAAAGGGGGGAGTTCCGAGCAGGCAGACAGCCTGGGGCAGCTGAGGTCAAGCACCTAGACCCCCGCCGCCGGGAGGCAGCCAGGGGCCCGGAACCCCACCTATGGCAGGCAGGCAGCGTCACCCTATAGGCCAGCCACCCTGGGGTGACTGACGCCTGGGTCCCCCCCCTCCGTCACCCCATTTCCAGGCGGGGCGGGCCCTTCCTGGTTCTGACCCTGGGGCAGCCCCCGCCCGCCGGCCCACCCGGCCCGGGTCACACTTACACAGGTTCAGGGGCGTCAGCTCTTCCCGGGCGGCCACCCAGGGGTCATCGATGGGGTCCCCGTGCAGGGCCCCCGGCAGCAGCTCCCTCTTGATCTCCACCCGCATCTGCTCGGGCTTCAGCTTCTTGGGCAGCGGGTGCGCCGCCAGGCCCGTGAACATCTTCCGGGCCGTGGGAGGCGGCGAGGCGGTCGGGGAGTGGCCCAGGGGGCTGCCCGGTGGAGGCGGCGGCGGTGGCGGCAGCTTCTTGGCCAGGGGCGAGAGGTGCAGGTCGGCGGGGCTGCGGGCATCCAGCGGGCCGCCGGGCCCCGCCATCTTGGCCAGGGCTTTGGGGCCGGGCCCGGGCGGGTTGGGGGGTCCGCCGGGCCGGGCCTGGGTCCGTCTCTTGAGGATCTCGCGCAGCGTGTCGATGGGGGAGCCGTTGACGTACCACTCGGTCACCCCCATCTGCCGCAGGTGCGAGCGCGCGTGGCTCGACAGCCCCTTGCGGTTCTCGAAGAACTCGCCGCAGAACTCGCAGCGGATGTCGCGGGCGGGCTCCGGGCCGGCGGCTGTGGTGGGGGACAGAGTTGGGGGGCGCTCGGTTAGGCGGGCAGGCACCCCCGGGGGGAGGGAGGAGGGGGCTGGCACCTGCGGCCATCTGGGAGGCGGAGGCGGAGGCGGAGGGCAGCGCTGTTCTGGGGGGTGTCGGGCACGCCCACGTGACAGTGTGCACCGGGTTCGAGCCCCGTCCCTACCTGCGGGGGTCTCTCTGCCTCTCTCCCTCCCCTCCCCCTCCCGAGTTCTTCCTGGGTCTGTCCGAAATACACACACAAAGAAGCAAAAGGAGACAGAGACTGGCGAAACACAAAGTTAGGGGCACGCCGGGCCAAGCGCACACGGCACAGGACGCGAGGACCCGGGTTCGAGGCCCCCGTCCCCACTGCAGGTGGGGACGCTTTATAAGCGGAGGCAGGGCTGCGGGGTCTCTCTCTCTCTCTCTCGGTCTCTCCCTCCGCGATGTCTGTCTGTCTGTCCAAAGATGAGAACCCGAGAAGCACACACGGGAGGTCAGGTCCCCCGGCCGGGTGGCGGAAGGAAGACGGCCCGGCCCCCGCCCGCCTCTCTCCGCGCCCCTCACACACAGCCCCGGCCCCTGCCCCCCCCCCCCCCCCCCCCCCCCCCGCACAGCAGCCGGGCCCTCTCCCTCCTCCGCCTCCTCCGTTCACTCTCATTCTCAGGGGGCCCGAGGGGAGGCCAGAGCCGGAGTGTGGTGGTCCCCGCTGTCTCCTCCCCGGGAGGGGCGCCGGGGCCCGCGGGGACCTACAGAAGTGGGGCGCAGCCGGCTCCTCCGCAGCGGGGGCCCAGAAAATGCCGGCGGCGGCCGCGAGGTCCTGCTTCCCCCAGGGGCCCGGCGCCCCCGCCGCCTTCAGCTTGGCCTTCTTGGCCGGAGGGGCGGGGGGCGGCAGGGGGCCGGCCGCTGAGGGGCCCGGAGGCGGAGGGGGCGCGGGAGCGGGGGCCGGGGGCGGCGGGGGCGCGGGCTGGGGGAGGCCGGCCCTGCGCAGCAGCCCGCGCAGCGCGTCTATGGGGGATCCCTTGGCATCCGGGTCGCTGAGGCCCAGGTGGCGCAGGTGGGCGCGGGCGTGGCTCGACAGGCCCCTGCGGGTCTCGAACCAGGCCCCGCACAGCTGGCAGTGCAGCTCTCGGGCCCCGGCACTATCTACAGCTGTGGAGACAAAACACACTGGGTTCCAGGCCGCCCGGCCCGGCCGCGGGACACCCCGCAGGCGGATGCTCTCCGCCCGGCCCGGCCCCTGCCGCGGGCCGGACGCCCCAGGGCGCGGGAAAGACCAGGTGGCTGGTGCGGGAGCCCCCGCCCGCCGTCCGCCAGCCCGCCGCCCGCACTCACTGAGGTTCAGCGGGCCCTCGGCGTCGGGCCACTGCGCCTTGGGGGAGGCCGGCCGGGGGCTGAGCGGCAGCTGCGGGCTCTGCTCGTCGGGATTCTTGCGGGGTGGCGAGCCCCCCAGGGCGGGCGGCGGCTTGCGGAGCAGCGGGGAGGCGGCCGCGAAGCCGGGCGGAGACTTGACGGCCTTGTTGACGGCGGGCACGGGCGGCGCTGGCGCGGGCTCTGGGGGCCCAGCGCGGCCCGGGGGGGCGGCGGGCGCGTCCTTGGGGGGCGCGGGCTTCTTGGCGGCGGCGGGGGCGGGCGGCCCCTTGTGCTTCACCAGCTCGTAGAGCAGGTCGATGGGCGCCCCGCTGCTCTCCGACTCGGCCACCCCCAGCTGCCTCAGGTGCGAGCGTGCGTGGCTCGACAGCCCCTTGCGGGTCTCGAAGCAGGCGCCGCACACCTCGCAGGTGGTCAGGCTCTGGGCTGCGGGTGGGCGGGGAGGGAGACACCGCGCTGAGAGCCTCGCTCTCCACAACAGAGACTCACGGAGAGACGCGCCGACGGAGACAGAGGCGGACACGGAGACACAGATGGACACCGGGAGACACGCAGAGACAGACACGGAGAGACACACAGACACACACAGATACATGGAGAGACACAGACACGCAGAGACAGACACGGAGAGACACACAGACATGCAGAGACAGACACGGAGAGACACAGACACGCAGAGACAGACACAGAGACACACAGACATGCAGAGACAGACACGGAGACACACAGACACGCAGAGACAGACACGGAGAGACACAGACACGCAGAGACAGACACAGAGACACACAGACATGCAGAGACAGACACGGAGACACACAGACACGCAGAGACAGACACGGAGAGACACAGACACGCAGAGACAGACACAGAGACACACAGACATGCAGAGACAGACACGGAGAGACACAGACACGCAGAGACAGACACGGAGAGACACAGACACGCAGAGACAGACACGGAGAGACACAGACACGCAGAGACAGACACAGAGACACACAGAGAGACACACAGACACGCAGACACGGAGAGACAGATACACGGAGAGACACAGACACACAGAGACAGACATGGAGAGACACACAGACATGCAGAGACAGACACGGAGAGACACAGACACGCAGAGACAGACACAGAGACACACAGACACGCAGAGACAGACACAGAGAGACACACAGACACGCAGAGACAGATACACGGAGAGACACACAGACATGCAGAGACAGACACAGAGAGACACACAGACACGCAGAGACAGATACACGGACACAGACACGCAGAGACAGATACATGGAGAAACACACAGACACAGATACATGGAGAGACACACAGACACGCAGAGACAGACACGGAGAGACACAGAGACAGAAACAGACACAGAGAAAGCCAGACACACAGAGAGACAGACACACGCAGAGACACAGACAGGCACACAGACACGGAGACAGACAGACACGCAGAGACAGACAGGCAGAGACAGACACACAGAGACAGACAGGCAGAGACAGACAGGCAGGCAGAGACAGACACGCAGAGACACAGACAGACACGCAGAGACAGACACGCAGAGACAGACAGACACGCAGAGACAGACAGGCAGAGACAGACACACAGAGACAGACAGACACGCAGAGACAGACAGACACGCAGAGACAGACAGACAGGCAGGCAGAGACAGACAGGCAGAGACAGACAGACAGACAGACAGGCAAAGACAGCACGTTCAGAGAGGGGCCGGGCCGCACCAAGACACAGCGCGGTGGCCCTGCCCTCGGCGTCTCCGCGTCCCCAGGTCCCCGCGGCCCGGGTGCGGCACCGGTGCGAGTGCGGATGTGGGTGCGGTGCGGGCACGGGCGCAGCGCAGCATGGCGGGGAGACCCCCCTCCGTCCCCGTCCCCCCACTCACCCTTGAGGTCGGGCAGCTCCGGCTTGCCGCCGCCCAGGCCCAGCCGGCAGGGGCCCTGCTCCAGGGGCACCCCCGGGACCGGCAGGCTCTTCTTGGGCAGCGCGGGCGAGCCCACTGCCGCTGCCACCAGGGCGCCCTCCGGCGAGCCCAGGCCTAAGGGGCGGGACACGCGCTCAGCGGGGTGGGGCGTGGGGACGGGGGTCTCTGAAGGGGCACCGGGGGTCCTCTGGGCCGGACGGGCCGCTGGGTGGGGAGGGGTCTCTCAGGGGTGTCTCTGGGGCAGGAGCCAGGCGGCCGCGTCGGCCAAGTGGGGGCCCGAGGGGGTGTCCGGAAAGTGGGGTGTCCTGAGGGAGTGTCTGTGAGGCAGGCCGTCTGGGACGTGGGGGTGACTCTGAGGGGGGTCCTGCAGCAGCAGGGTGAAGCACTGTGAAGTGGGGTGTCCCTGACCGGCAGGGCGTCTGTGAGGGCGGCATTTCTGAGGTGAGCTGTCTCGAAAGTGGGGTTCCCTGAGGGGCTGTCTGAGGCGCTGTCTCTGAGGGGGTGTCTCAGGGGTCGTCTCTGACGGCTGTCTCTGAGGGGGTTGTCTCTGAGGGGGTGTCTGAGGGGTTGTCTCTGAGGGGTGTCTCTGAGGGGCTGTCTGAGGCGCTGTCTCTGAGGGGGTGTCTCTGAAGGGCTGTCTCTGAGGGATCGTCTCTGAGGGTGGTCTCTGACGGCTGTCTCTGAGGGGGTTGTCTCTGAGGGGTGTCTGACAGGAATCTCTGACAGGTGTCTCTGAGGGGTTGTCTCTGAGGGGTGTCTCTGACAGGAATCTCTGAGGGGTGTCTCTGACAGGAATCTCTGAGAGGTGTCTCTGAGGACTGTCTCTGACAGGAATCTCTGAGGACTGTGTCTGAGGGGTGTCTCTAAGGGGCGTCTCTGACAGGAATCTCTGAGGACTGTGTCTGAGGGGTGTCTCTGAGGGGCGTCTCTGACAGGAATCTCTGAGGACTGTGTCTGAGGGGTGTCTCTGAGGGGCGTCTCTGACAGGAATCTCTGAGGACTGTCTCTGACAGGAATCTCTGAGGACTGTGTCTGAGGGGTGTCTCTGAGGGGCGTCTCTGACAGGAATCTCTGAGGGCTGTCTCTGAGGACTGTCTCTGAGGGGCGTCTCTGAGGACTGTCTCTGACAGGAATCTCTGACAGGAATCTCTGAGGACTGTGTCTGACTGTCTCTGAGGCGCGTCTCTGACAGGAATCTCTAAGGACTGTCTCTGACAGGAATCTCTGACAGGAATCTCTGAGGGGCTTCTCTGACAGGACTCTGAGGACTGTCTCCGAGGGGGTGTCCTGGAGCGCGGGGCGCGGGCGCAGGGTGAGGGTTCAGAGGTCAGGGGGCGCGGGCTTACCCGGCTCGGGCTCGGCCCTGGGCCCGTCCCGCGGCTGCGGCGGCGGCGGCGGCGGCGGCGGGGGCGGCGGCGGCGGCGGGGGCGGGGGCGGCGCGGGCGGGGCGGCGGGGCCCGGGCTCGGGGGGCCGGGCGGGGGCGCCCCCGCAGCTGCGCGCTCCCGGGCGCCCCCCGCGCGCGGCCCCGCCGCCGCCTTGCTCTCGGCTTTTGTCAGTCGGCACTGGGCGGTGGAGGCGGCCATCTTGGCTCCGGCGCACGCGGGGCGGCCGCACAGGCGGGAGCAGCCGAGCGCCGACAGCACCGAGCGCCGCCTCCCAGGCCGCGTCCAGGGCGGCGGGTCGAGCGCCGAGCGCAGCGAGCGCCACGCGCTGGGCGGGTCCCGGGATCGCGCGGGTCGGGGCGGCGGGTCCCCCGAGCAGCCCACGGCGCCCCGGCTCTCCGCCTGCAGCCGCCGTGCACTCAGGCCGCGGGCCCCGGCATCCCGGGTCCCCAAGTCGGGACGCACCAGAGAGACCCCCAGTGCTCCACCTGCAGCCGGGCTCCCTGATCCCCACATCACCCGCCCCTGCACCCCGAGTGGGACACCCGCTCCCAGAGACACCCCCAGTGCTCCACCTGCAGCCGGGCTCCCTGATCCCCCACATCACCCGCTCCTGAACCCAGCGCACCGAGTGGGACACTGCTCCCCAGAGAGACCCCCAGTGCTCCACCTGCAGCCGGGCTCCCTGATCCCCCACATCACCCGCCCCTGCACCCTGCACCCCGAGTGGGACACCCGCTCCCAGAGACACCCCCAGTGCTCCACCTGCAGCCAGGCTCCCTGATCCCCCACATCACCCGCCCCTGCACCCCGAGTGGGACACCCGCTCCCCAGAGACACCCCCAGTGCTCCACCTGCAGCCGGGCTCCCTGATCCCCCACATCACCCGCTCCTGCACCCTGCGCCCCGAGTGGGACACCCGCTCCCCAGAGAGACCCCCAGTGCTCCACCTGCAGCCGGGCTCCCTGATCCCCACATCACCCGCCCCTGCACCCTGCACCCCGAGTGGGACACCCGCTCCCAGAGACACCCCCAGTGCTCCACCTGCAGCCGGGCTCCCTGATCCCCCATATCACCCGCTCCTGCACCCTGCGCCCCGAGTGGGACACCCGCTCCCCAGAGAGACCCCCAGTGCTCCACCTGCAGCCGGGCTCCCTGATCCCCCACATCACCCGCCCCTGCACCCCGAGTGGGACACCCGCTCCCAGAGACACCCCCAGTGCTCCACCTGCAGCCAGGCTCCCTGATCCCCCACATCACCCGCCCCTGCACCCTGCACCCCGAGTGGGACACCCGCTCCCCAGAGACACCCCCAGTGCTCCACCTGCAGCCGGGCTCCCTGATCCCCCACATCACCCGCCCCTGCACCCTGCACCCCGAGTGGGACACCCGCTCCCAGAGACACCCCCAGTGCTCCACCTGCAGCCGGGCTCCCTGATCCCCCACATCACCCGCTCCTGAACCCAGCGCCCCGAGTGGGACACTGCTCCCCAGAGAGACCCCCAGTGCTCCACCTGCAGCCAGGCTCCCTGATCCCCCACATCACCCGCCCCTGCACCCTGCACCCCGAGTGGGACACCCGCTCCCAGAGACACCCCCAGTGCTCCACCTGCAGCCAGGCTCCCTGATCCCCCACATCACCCGCCCCTGCACCCTGCACCCCGAGTGGGACACCCGCTCCCAGAGACACCCCCAGTGCTCCACCTGCAGCCAGGCTCCCTGATCCCCCACATCACCCGCCCCTGCACCCCGAGTGGGACACCCGCTCCCCAGAGACACCCCCAGTGCTCCACCTGCAGCCGGGCTCCCTGATCCCCCACATCACCCGCTCCTGCACCCTGCGCCCCGAGTGGGACACCCGCTCCCCAGAGAGACCCCCAGTGCTCCACCTGCAGCCGGGCTCCCTGATCCCCCACATCACCTGCCCCTGCACCCCGAGTGGGACACCCGCTCCCCAGAGACACCCCCAGTGCTCCACCTGCAGCCGGGCTCCCTGATCCCCCACATCACCCGCTCCTGCACCCTGCACCCCGAGTGGGACACCCGCTCCCAGAGAGACCCCCAGTGCTCCACCTGCAGCCGGGCTCCCTGATCCCCACATCACCCGCCCCTGCACCCTGCACCCCGAGTGGGACACCCGCTCCCAGAGACACCCCCAGTGCTCCACCTGCAGCCGGGCTCCCTGATCCCCCACATCACCCGCTCCTGCACCCTGCGCCCCGAGTGGGACACCCGCTCCCCAGAGAGACCCCCAGTGCTCCACCTGCAGCCGGGCTCCCTGATCCCCCACATCACCCGCCCCTGCACCCCGAGTGGGACACCCGCTCCCAGAGACACCCCCAGTGCTCCACCTGCAGCCAGGCTCCCTGATCCCCCACATCACCCGCCCCTGCACCCCGAGTGGGACACCCGCTCCCCAGAGACACCCCCAGTGCTCCACCTGCAGCCGGGATCCCTGATCCCCCACATCACCCGCCCCTGCACCCCGAGTGGGACACCCGCTCCCAGAGACACCCCCAGTGCTCCACCTGCAGCCGGGCTCCCTGATCCCCCACATCACCCGCTCCTGAACCCAGCGCCCCGAGTGGGACACTGCTCCCCAGAGAGACCCCCAGTGCTCCACCTGCAGCCAGGCTCCCTGATCCCCCACATCACCCGCCCCTGCACCCTGCACCCCGAGTGGGACACCCGCTCCCAGAGACACCCCCAGTGCTCCACCTGCAGCCAGGCTCCCTGATCCCCCACATCACCCGCCCCTGCACCCCGAGTGGGACACCCGCTCCCCAGAGACACCCCCAGTGCTCCACCTGCAGCCGGGCTCCCTGATCCCCCACATCACCGGCTCCTGCACCCTGCGCCCCGAGTGGGACACCCGCTCCCCAGAGAGACCCCCAGTGCTCTACCTGCAGCCAGGCTCCCTGATCCCCCACATCACCCGCTCCTGCACCCTGCGCCCCGAGTGGGACACCCGCTCCCCAGAGACACCCCCAGTGCTCCACCTGCAGCCGGGCTCCCTGATCCCCACATCACCCGCCCCTGCACCCTGCACCCCGAGTGGGACACCCGCTCCCAGAGACACCCCCAGTGCTCCACCTGCAGCCGGGCTCCCTGATCCCCCACATCACCCGCTCCTGCACCCTGCACCCCGAGTGGGACACCCGCTCCCCAGAGAGACCCCCAGTGCTCCACCTGTAGCCAGGCTCCCTGATCCCCCACATCACCCGCTCCTGCACCCTGCACCCCGAGTGGGACACCCGCTCCCCAGAGAGACCCCCAGTGCTCCACCTGCAGCCGGGCTCCCTGATCCCCCACATCACCCGCCCTTGCACCCCGAGTGGGACAACCACTCCCAGAGACACCCCCATTGCTCCACCTGCAGCCGGGCTCCCTGATCCCCACATCACCCGCCCCTGCACCCCGAGTGGGACACCCGCTCCCCAGAGACACCCCCAGTGCTCCACCTGCAGCCGGGCTCCCTGATCCCCCACATCACCGGCTCCTGCACCCTGCGCCCCGAGTGGGACACCCGCTCCCCAGAGAGACCCCCAGTGCTCTACCTGCAGCCAGGCTCCCTGATCCCCCACATCACCCGCTCCTGCACCCTGCGCCCCGAGTGGGACACCCGCTCCCCAGAGACACCCCCAGTGCTCCACCTGCAGCCGGGCTCCCTGATCCCCACATCACCCGCCCCTGCACCCTGCACCCCGAGTGGGACACCCGCTCCCAGAGACACCCCCAGTGCTCCACCTGCAGCCGGGCTCCCTGATCCCCCACATCACCCGCTCCTGCACCCTGCACCCCGAGTGGGACACCCGCTCCCCAGAGAGACCCCCAGTGCTCCACCTGTAGCCAGGCTCCCTGATCCCCCACATCACCCGCTCCTGCACCCTGCACCCCGAGTGGGACACCCGCTCCCCAGAGAGACCCCCAGTGCTCCACCTGCAGCCGGGCTCCCTGATCCCCCACATCACCCGCCCTTGCACCCCGAGTGGGACAACCACTCCCAGAGACACCCCCATTGCTCCACCTGCAGCCGGGCTCCCTGATCCCCACATCACCCGCCCCTGCACCCCGAGTGGGACACCCGCTCCCAGAGACACCCCCAGTGCTCCACCTGCAGCCGGGCTCCCTGATCCCCCACATCACCCGCTCCTGCACCCTGCGCCCCGAGTGGGACACCCGCTCCCCAGAGAGACCCCCAGTGCTCCACCTGCAGCCAGGCTCCCTGATCCCCCACATCACCCGCCCCTGCACCCTGCACCCCGAGTGGGACACCCGCTCCCAGAGACACCCCCAGTGCTCCACCTGCAGCCAGGCTCCCTGATCCCCCACATCACCCGCCCCTGCACCCCGAGTGGGACACCCGCTCCCCAGAGACACCCCCAGTGCTCCACCTGCAGCCGGGCTCCCTGATCCCCCACATCACCGGCTCCTGCACCCTGCGCCCCGAGTGGGACACCCGCTCCCCAGAGAGACCCCCAGTGCTCTACCTGCAGCCAGGCTCCCTGATCCCCCACATCACCCGCTCCTGCACCCTGCGCCCCGAGTGGGACACCCGCTCCCCAGAGACACCCCCAGTGCTCCACCTGCAGCCGGGCTCCCTGATCCCCACATCACCCGCCCCTGCACCCTGCACCCCGAGTGGGACACCCGCTCCCAGAGACACCCCCAGTGCTCCACCTGCAGCCGGGCTCCCTGATCCCCCACATCACCCGCTCCTGCACCCTGCACCCCGAGTGGGACACCCGCTCCCCAGAGAGACCCCCAGTGCTCCACCTGTAGCCAGGCTCCCTGATCCCCCACATCACCCGCTCCTGCACCCTGCACCCCGAGTGGGACACCCGCTCCCCAGAGAGACCCCCAGTGCTCCACCTGCAGCCGGGCTCCCTGATCCCCCACATCACCCGCCCTTGCACCCCGAGTGGGACAACCACTCCCAGAGACACCCCCATTGCTCCACCTGCAGCCGGGCTCCCTGATCCCCACATCACCCGCCCCTGCACCCCGAGTGGGACACCCGCTCCCCAGAGACACCCCCAGTGCTCCACCTGCAGCCGGGCTCCCTGATCCCCCACATCACCGGCTCCTGCACCCTGCGCCCCGAGTGGGACACCCGCTCCCCAGAGAGACCCCCAGTGCTCTACCTGCAGCCAGGCTCCCTGATCCCCCACATCACCCGCTCCTGCACCCTGCGCCCCGAGTGGGACACCCGCTCCCCAGAGACACCCCCAGTGCTCCACCTGCAGCCGGGCTCCCTGATCCCCACATCACCCGCCCCTGCACCCTGCACCCCGAGTGGGACACCCGCTCCCAGAGACACCCCCAGTGCTCCACCTGCAGCCGGGCTCCCTGATCCCCCACATCACCCGCTCCTGCACCCTGCACCCCGAGTGGGACACCCGCTCCCCAGAGAGACCCCCAGTGCTCCACCTGTAGCCAGGCTCCCTGATCCCCCACATCACCCGCTCCTGCACCCTGCACCCCGAGTGGGACACCCGCTCCCCAGAGAGACCCCCAGTGCTCCACCTGCAGCCGGGCTCCCTGATCCCCCACATCACCCGCCCTTGCACCCCGAGTGGGACAACCACTCCCAGAGACACCCCCATTGCTCCACCTGCAGCCGGGCTCCCTGATCCCCACATCACCCGCCCCTGCACCCCGAGTGGGACACCCGCTCCCAGAGACACCCCCAGTGCTCCACCTGCAGCCGGGCTCCCTGATCCCCCACATCACCCGCTCCTGCACCCTGCGCCCCGAGTGGGACACCCGCTCCCCAGAGAGACCCCCAGTGCTCCACCTGCAGCCAGGCTCCCTGATCCCCCACATCACCAGCCCCTGCACCCTGCAACCCGAGTGGGACACCCGCTCCCCAGAGAGACCCCCAGTGCTCCACCTGCAGCCAGGCTCCCTGATCCCCCACATCACCCGCCCCTGCACCCCGAGTGGGACACCCGCTCCCACAGACACCCCCAGTGCTCCACCTGCAGCCGGGCTCCCTGATCCCCTACATCACCCGCTCCTGCACCCTGCATCCCGAGTGGGACACCCGCTCCCAGAGACACCCCCAGTGCTCCACCTGCAGCCGGGCTCCCTGATCCCCCACATCAACCGCTCCTGCACCCTGCACCCCGAGTGGGACACCCGCTCCCAGAGACACCCCCAGTGCTCCACCTGCAGCCGGGCTCCCTGATCCTCCACATCACCCGCCCCTGCACCCTGCACCCCGAGTGGGACACCCGCTCCCAGAGAGACCCCAGTGCTCCACTCCCCATAGCACCCCATAGACACCCCCAGCTACCAGGCGCAATCAGGCTCCCGGAATCCAGACATCCCCTGCCCTTGGTCCCTGCACCCCAAGTTGAGACACACCTGGGCTCCCCACGGGCTCCCCTATTCTCCACTCCCAGCTGGCCCGTGCACTCAGCCTGCCGGCCCCCGGCATCACCTGCACCCCAAGTCGGGACGCCCCATAGACAGCCCCAGCTCTCCACCTCCAGCCGGCCCGTGCATTCAGGCTGTGGGACCCCGGCATCCCCGGCTCCCCAAGTCGGGACGCCCCAGAGACACCCCAGTTCTCCACTTCCAGCCAGACTCCAGATCCCCCACATCACCTGCCCCTGCACCCGCTCCCCAGAGCACCCCATAGACACCCCAGCTCTCCACCTCCCGCCTCCAGGTGCATCCAAGTTCCCAGCACCCCTCTCTTTCACCAGAAGTCACCTCCTTGGGGTCAGCCCCAAGGGGACCCCGTTTCTAGAACATCTCCTCCGCCCCACTTCAAGCTCCACCATCGTTCCAGAGAATTCTCCCGTCCCGTCCCTCCTCCTCAGATCTGGGGGTCTGGGGAGCCCCCTGAGCCCAGCGTCACCGCTCACCCCCCCACGCCATCTGGGAGGACCTCAGCTGTCCCTGCCCGCCCCAGCCTCTGCCAACTTAGGGACCTTGAGGTGGCAGGGGGCAGCTTCCAACTCCTCTGAGTCACTCGGACCCCGACAGGACACAGTGACTGACCCTCCCCTGAATTAGATCCTCCCTCCCTCCCTTCCCTTTCCTTCTTCCTTCCTTTCCTTCTCTTTCTCCCTTTCTTCTTTTCACTCTATTTCCTCTTTCTCCTTCCTTCCTTCCTTCCCTCCCTTTTTTTCTTTTCTTTCTTTTTTGTCTTCAGAGTTATCGCTGGGGCTCGGTGCCAGCGCTATGAATCCACTGCTCCTAGAAGCTATTATTCCCATTTTGTTGCCCTTGCTGTGGTTGTTATTGTTATTGTTGTTATAGTTGTTGTTGTTGGCTAGGACAGAGAGAAATGGAGAGAGGAGGGGAAGACAGAGAGGGGGAGAGAAAGACAGACACCTGCAGACCTGCTTCACCGCCTGGGAAGCGACTCCCCCGCAGGTGGGGAGCCGGGGGCTCGAACCGGGATCCTCCCGCCGGTCCCTGCGCTCTGCGCCGCCTGCGCTTCGCCCGCTGCGCCCCCATCTGACTCCCATTCCTCTTCTTCCTCTCTCTCTTTCTTTCTCCCTTCCTCCTTTTTTCCTCTCTTCCCTCTTTCTTTCTTTCTTTCTTTCTTTCTTTCTTTCTTTCTTTCTTTCCTTTTTCTTCCTTTCCTCATCTCTTTCTTCCTCCATCCTTCTCTCTCTGTTTAAAGAGAGTTTGTTTTATTTATTTAATGAATGAGAAATACAGAAAGACAGAGACGTAGAGAGACCAGCGCCCTGCTGAGCTCCGGCTGATGGTGGTGCCGGCGACCGAGCCTGGGACTTCAGGACCTCACAACCTCAGGCACGAAAATCTCTCTGCTCAACCACTACGCCGTCTCCCTAGCCCATCCTTTCTCTCTTCCTTCCTCTCTCTCTCTCTCTCTCTCTCTCTCTCTCTCTCTTTCCTCCAGCAGGAAGACACTGGCTGAGGGTATACAGGTACCCCTGCAGTGGTGGTGTGACAGAAAGGAGGGGCAGGGCTGGAGCCAGACGGACACCCCAAAGTGGGCTCTGCCCCTCACCCCCCCAGGATACCCCAGACTCAGCCAAGTGTTCAGGCCACATGCCCAGACTGGGGGGGGTCACCCCCAACACCCTCCTTCTTCAGCCTTTCCTGGGCCACTCCCTTCTCCCATGTCGGGGGGGGGGTCTCTGGCATGGGGAACGGGGAATCTCATTTTATGGGGGGGCCAGGCATTAATCCCCTCCCCCCATAAAAATGAGAGAGCGCGCGAGAGAAAGAGCGGGAGCTTGAGAGCAGACAAGAGGAGTCAGCATCACAGCCGTACTTTGTACTTTGCAGGGTGGCTGAGTACCCTGTCCCCCCCTCCCCACCCCATCCCCCCCAGACCCCCTTACCATCTCCATAGGCGGGCCCGGGGTCCTCGGCCCAGGTAGGCGGGAAGGGCACCAGAGGGAAGCGCGGTGGCCGGCGGGAGGAGGTGAGGAAGCCACCGTTGCCGCCTCCTCCGGGGGGTTCTCCGGGCTCGCAGCCCAGGGGGCTGGGGGGTCTCTCGGCGGCCGAGGCGGCCAGCAGCTCTCGGAGGATGTTGATGGGCGACACGGTCAGCTCCCAGTTGGTGATGCCGAAATCTCTCAGGTGAGCCCGGGCGTGGCTGGACAGGCCGGCGCGAGTGTCAAAGCCAGCCCCGCAGAAATCACAGCGCATGAGGCTGAAGGTGCCGGGGTCAAAGTTGGCCACTGTGGAGAGAGGAGGGACACACACACACACACACACACACACACACACACACACTGCCTGTAGGGGCCGTCCCGTCCCTGGAGGAGAAGCCCGCCCTCCAGTCCTCCCCAAGGCCCCCCCCAACCCCCTGCTCCATGTCCCTCCCATCCACACCAACTCTGGGAAGCCTTCCAGGATACCCTCGCTTGTCTGTGTCTTTCTGAACAGTCACTTGACACATTCATGGGGGGGGGAGTGTGGGGGGGAGAAGCAGCACCTGGCTGAGCGCACACATTATAGTGCGCAAGGACCCGGGTTCGAGTCCCCAGTCCCCACCTGCAGGGGGGAAAGCTTCACGAGCGGTGGAGCAGGGCTGCGGGTGTCTCTCTGTCTCTCTCCCTACCTCCCCCGACTCTCTCCATTTCTCTCCGTCTCTATCGAATAGAGAATGAAAGAAACATGAATGAGGAGGTTTGTGGGTGTCCGTTACCCCTCAGGCCCCCAGAGAAGGGTCAGAACCTCAGCCCCCCCCCCCCCCCCCCCGCAGATCTAGTCTCCTGGGGGAAACATGCAATGGGCCTCTAGTTTATTTAGTTTTCTTATTATTACTATGCCTCCAGAGTCCTGCTGAGCTCTGGCTGCTGGTGGTGCTGGGGCTTGAACCTGGGACCTCAGAGCCTCAGAGACTCTGTCTGCAGAACTACAGTGCCAGGGGCTGGGGAGACAGCACCATGGTCCTGCAAAGAGATGCTCCTGCCTGAGGCTCTGAGGTCCCGGGTTCCATCCCCAGCACCATCACCAGCCAGAGCTCAGCAGGGCTCTGGGGGAAAAGTAATAATAATAAAAATAAACTCCCTCCAGGGTTATCACTGGGTTTTGGTGGCAGCACTAGGAATTCACCTGCTCTGGGCGGCGGGGGTGGAGGGGTGGGGGGGTTAGACAGCATCATGGTTCTGAAAAGAGACTCTCCGGGCCTGGGGCTCCGAAGTCCCAGGTTCAATCCCCACATCACAATGAGCCAGAGCTGAGCAGGGCTCTGGTGTTCCTCTCGGTGTCTTTCTCTCTCTGCATCTCTCTCAAAAATAAAATTAGCGGGCCGGGTGGTGGCACACCTGGTTGAGCACACATATTACAGTGCCCAAGGTCCCAGGTTCGAGCCCCCGGTCCCCACCTGCAGGGAGTTGCTTCCCAGCTTTAGGAGTGGCGAAGCAGGTTTGCAGGTGTCTCTCTGTCTCTCTCCCCTCTATCTCCCGTCCTCCTCTCTATTTCTGGCTATCTCTATCCAATAAATAAATCTTAAAAAAATAAATTAAAAAAGGGGGGTCGGGTGGTAGCGCAGCGGGTTAAACGCAGGTGGCACGAAGCCCAAGGACCGGCGTAAGGATCCCGGTTCGAGCCCCCGGCTCCCCACCTGCAGGGGGAGTCGCTTCCCAGGCGGTGAAGCAGGTCTGCAGGTGTCTGTCTTTCTCTCCCCCTCTCTGTCTTCCCCTCCTCTCTCCATGTCTCTCTGTCCTATCCAACAACGACAACAATAGGAACAACATTAACCACAACAACAATAAAAATCAAGGGCAACAAGAGGGAAAATAAATAGATAAATAAATCTTTATGGCAGTCGGGCGGTAGCGCAGCAGGTTAAGCGCAGGTGGCGCAAAGCGCAAGGACCTGTGTAAGGATCCCGGTTCGAGCCCCCGGCTCCCCACCTGCAGGGGAGTCGCTTCCCAGGCGGTGAAGCAGGTCTGCAGGTGTCTGTCTTTCTCTCCCCCTCTCTGTCTTCCCCTCCTCTCTCCATTTCTCTCTGTCCTGTCCAACAACAACGACATCAATAACAACAACAGTAACTACAACAATAAAAACAACAAGGGCAGCAAAAGGGAAAATAAGTAAAAATTAATAATAATAATGATAACGAAGAAGAGAGAATTAGGACTCCACTGCTCCTGGCAGCCGTCTTTTGTCCTTTTTCTCCTTCTTTCTTTCTGATGGGACAGAGAGAAACAGAGAGGGACAGAGATAGACAGACACCTGCAGACCTGCTTCCCTGCTTGTGAAGCGACTCCCCTGCAGGTGGGGAGCCGGGGGGCCCCAACCCGGGTCCTAACCGGCTGCGCACCGCTCGCGACCCCCCCCCATTGCCACAGGCTTCTTGCTGGTGGCCATTTTTCCCATTCTCCACTTTCTCTTTTTGTAGGTAACAGTTTTATTGGAAAACAGCCACACTCAGTCATATCCGTTTTAGAGGAACATTCGTGTTAATCACACAAAGAATAAACAAATAAAAACAACTACACAATTTACATTTTCTTTCTTTCTACCTTTTTTTTTTTTTACCAGAGCCCTGCTCAGCTCTGGCTTAGGGTGGGGCAGGGGACTGAACCTGGGACTTTGGAGCCTCAGGCATGAAAATCTCTTTGCAGAACCATTATATTATCTACCCCTACCCCACAATCACATTTTTAAAAACAGTTAATATTTATTTATTTCCTTTTTGTTGCCCTTGCTGTTTTTATTGTTGTTGTTCTTGATGTCATCCTTGTTGGGTAGGACAGAGAGACATGGAGAGAGGAGGGGAAGACAGAGAGGGGGAGAGAAAGACAGACACCTGCAGACCTGCTTCACCGCCTGGGAAGCGACTCCCCTGCAGGTGGGGAGCAGGGGCTCGAACCGGGATCCTCACGCCGGTCCTTGTGCTTGGCGCCATGTGCGCTTAACCTGCTGCGCCACCGCCTGACTCCCCCACAATTACATTTTTAAAAAACGTTGTCCCGGGAGTCGGGCGGTAGTGCAGTGGTCTAAGCGCACGTATCGCGAAGCACAAGGATCCCGGTTCGAGCCCCCGGCTCCCCACCTGCAGGGGAGTCGCTTCCCAGGCGGTGAAGCAGGTCTGCAGGTGTCTGTCTTTCTCTCCCCCTCTCTGTCTTCCCCGCCTCTCTCCATGTCTCTCTGTCCTAGCCAACAACGATGACATCAATAACAACAACAACAACAACAAAAAAGGCAACAAAAGGGAAAATAAATATAAAAAACACATTGTTCCTTCACGGGGTTGGGGGTCAGCTTACCTGGTAGCACTCACGCTTTACCAAGAGCGCGGAGCCAGGTTCCAGATCTATTTTCCCCCTTTCTATTTTATTTCATAGGGCAGAGAGAAATGGACAGGGAAGGGGGGAGACAGAGAGAAAATGAGACAGAGAGAAGGGGGCCGGGCGGTGGCACACCTGGGTGAGTGCCTATGATACAGTGCTCAAGGACCCGGGTTCGAGCCCCCCGGCCCCCACCTGTAGGGGGAAAGCTTCACACGCTTCGTGAGTGAAGCAGGGCTGCAGGTGTCTCTCTGTCTCTTTCCCTCTCTATCCTTCCCTCTCGATTTCTGGCTGTCTCTATCCAAATAAATATAGAAATATAATTTTTAAAAAAATGAGACAGAGAGACCCCTGCAGCCCTGCTCTACCGCTCGTGAAGCTTCCCCCCTGCAGGCAGGGAGCAGGGTCTCGAGCCCGGATCTTTGTGCACGGTGATGTGTGCATTCTACCCAGGAGACACTTTTATCCCGGAGGCTGGAAGGTGGGGTGTCCCGGGCACCCTCGCTTAGGGTCTCTGGGGAGGAGTCCGGGGTCCTCCCCCCACCCCTACCTTTCTTTTTCTTTTTCTGGAAGGAGAACCTTCGCTCAATGGCCTTCACGTCCTCGGCCGAGATGAAGTGCCGCACGTTGTAGCTCACGCCCACCCGGTTCAGGTGGCCTCGCACGTGGTTGGCCAGGCCGATGCCGTTGTGGAAACGGTCAGGGCAGTAAGGACACCTGCGTGTCTCCGGCCTCAGCCCCGCCGCCGCTGCGGGGTCCCCGGCCAAGAGTGCATCCAGCCCCAGGGCGCCGCCCAGAGGGGAGTCCAGCAGCAGGAGGTCCAGGGGGTGGGCGCCCCCCAGCTCCAGCCCCAACACCTCCTCCTCCTCCTCCTCCGCCTCCTCCTCCGCCTCCATCTCTGCGGCCTCGGTCAGGGCCCCGGGCCCCAGCCTGGACAGCTGGACCATTGGCACCTCGTCCCGGAGCTGCTGCCGCTGCCCAGGGGAGGCCACGGCCGCCGCCCGCAGGGCTGCCCGGAAGGTCCACTTCAGCTCCAGGGCGGCCGGCGGGGGGAAGATCCCGGCACTCTGGGAGGGCAAGTCCATCCTCTCTGCGGCTGTCTCCTCCTCCTCCTCCTCCTCCTCCTCCTCCTCCTCCTCCTCCTCTTCCTCCTCTTCCTCTTCTTCGTTGCTCTGGTACCGCTGGCCAACCAGGGAGGCCTGGAGCTCGGACAGGTGACCCCCGCTTTTGCTTCTGCGGGGCGGAGGTGGGTAGAGGGCGGCCGGGAAGGCGGATCCGCCCAGAGGCCTCGGGGGTGGGAAATCCTCCCACCTGGACGGCCGGTGGTCGTTGCTGGGGCGATTTTCCCACCAGGCTGGGGCCAGGAGCCACTCAGTCTTGCCAAAGTGATCTTCAGTGGGGCAGTGAGAGAACGCGTCCTGGCCGGTGTGGGGCCGGCCGACGGGGCCCTCTGCATCTTCTGGGGGACCTCCCTCCTCCTCCTCTTCGTCCTCCTCCTCCTCCCATCGGTGGCTGGTGTGCACCCTCTGGATGTGGTCCCTGAGCAGGCTCTCGTTGGGCGCGGGGAAGCCGCGGAAGCCACAGGCCGCCAGGCCCGGGGAGGCCCGGTAGGGCTGCCGGGCCAGGCCGGGGGGCTCAGTCCCCAGAGGTCCCCGGGCAGCCAGGCCCGGCGGCTCACGGCATCCCACGTGCCGGCCCGAGGCCCTGGGAGACACCCGCTCAAGTTTCTGGATCTCCTCCAGGATCTTCGCCCGGGAGGCCTGGTGGAGCTGCCTGTGTCGCTCCAGCGCGCCGGGGTCCCCGAAGGCCCAGCCACACTCACCGCAGGCCAGGGGGGCGGGCTGGATGGGGGGCTCCTGGCCAGGGTGCTGCCTCATGTGCTCCAGCAGGTGCTTCTTCTGCCGGAAGTAGATGCTACACTCTATGCAAGGGAAGACGGCCGGCTCTTCCTCCTCCTCCTCCTCCTCCTCCTGGTCCTCCTCCTCCTCCCCGACACCCTCCAGCACCCGGCATAGGTAGGGCGGCCCCAGTCGCTCCACCGACGCCTCTGAGTTCACCGTCCACGTCTGTGTGGCCACCTCCGAGGCCGGCCTGGGGGGCCCCCAGGTGGCCAGTTCCCGGATGGGGGCCCGGGGCTCCAGGACCCCCGCCGTGGCCGCGTCCGAGGTCTTGTCCAGAGGCAGGTGAGCCGTGCAACGAGGAGGCCTGGGTGGCCCCGAGTCCCCGGCCCCAGGGTGCCCTCCTCCGGCGGCTTGGAGCCACTCTGGGAACCGGGGGCGGCACTGGGGCCCCTCATCCAGGAGGGTGGCTGTGCTCTGGGGGTACCACAGCCCTGGAGGGCTGAGGGGTTTCATCAACGAGTTCTCAAACCTCCGGTCAAACGGGAGGCCGTCCCCAGCCTCGGGGGCCAGGGTATGCTCCCAGAGACCCCGGCCATCATCTGCGGGGCCTGGGAAGTGGCCCAGAAGGTGGCGGGTTGGGGAGCGTGGCCGGAAGTCAAGGCCCCCTCCTGCCCAGCAGCTGTAAGGAAGGGCCAATGGGACAGGTTAGCTGTGCGTCTCATCCTCCCTTTTTGAGACCTCAGGGTTGTTTTTTTTTTTTTTTTGTAATTATGGGGGGTGCAGGGGACCCCTAGACCTGCCAGGCACAGCTCATGGAATGTAACTGTCTCTCTTGTCCAGTCCCCTCCCCTCACATGATGTGGCCTCTCTCCTGCTCTTTACAAAAAAAAAAAGAAAGAAAGAAAGAAAAGAGAAAAAGAGAGGGGGAGAGAAAGAGGGGAGAGAGGGAGAAAGATAGGAGAGAAAGAGAGAGAGAGAGAGAGAGAGAGAAAGATAGGAGAGAAAGAGAGAGAGAGAGAGAAAGATAGGAGAGAAAGAGAGAGAGAGAGAGAAAGATAGGAGAAAGGAAGAAAGAGAAAAAAGGGAGTCGGGCGGTGGCGCAGCAGGTTCAGCGCAGGTGGCGCCAAGCGCAAGGACCGGCACAAGGATCCACAAGGATCCCGGTTCAAGCCCCCGGCTCCCCACCTGCAGGGGAGTCGCTTCCCAGGCGGTGAGGCAGGTCTGCAGGTGTCTGTCTTTCTCTCCCCTTCTCTCTCTGTCTTCCCCTCCTCTCTCCATGTCTCTCTGTCCTATCCAACAACGACGACATCAACAACAACAACTATAACAATAAAACAACAAGGACAACAAAAGGGGAAATAAATTTTAAAAAAAAGAGGAGAAAGAGGGGAGATGAAAAGAGAGAGGAGAGAGGAAGAAAGAGAAAGAAGACAGGATGCAGACAGAGAGAAAGAAAGGAAAAGGCGAGAAAGACAGAGAGAGAGAGAGACAGAGAGACCAGGTGGGGCGGCCCGGGAGGGGGAACAGTGGATAACACAACGGGCTTTGACGTCTGAGGTTCCGGGTGCCACCCCTGGCATCACAGGTGCCACAGAGAAACTGCTTCTCCCTCCCCTCCCCTCCCCTCCCCTCCCCTCCCCTCCCCTCCCTCTCTCCGGTGAATAAACCCATCTTACAGGGGAAGGAAACTCAGCCAGGGAGGCTGCCCCATGGAACCCTTGCATGTGCAAGACCCCTGCTTCATTCCCTGACACCAGACCAAAAGCAAACCGGCAGCCCAGGAGGTGGCACGGTGGCTAAAGACCTGGACTCTCAGGGCTGAGGTCTCAGGTTCGACTCTCAGTGTCGCAGGTGCCAAAGGGTGGCTCTGCCTGCCTCTCTCTCTCTCCCTCTCTCTCTTTCCCTCTACCCCCCTCTCTCTCTATTTCCCCCACATTACTTTTCTTTTCCCACCCCTGGCCCGTAAGTAAAGTCTTTTAAAATTTACATATATATATATATGGGAGGGAGAGCAGGTGGCAGTGGCACACATGGTTAAGCACACGTTACAATGAGCAAGGACCCTGCAGGGGGGAAGCTTCACGAGTGGTGGGGTAGGGTTGCAGGTGTCTCTCTGTCTCCCCCTTTCAATTTCTGGCTGTCTCTATCCAACAAATAAAGATAAAAAAAGAGGGAGAGAGAAATATATATATATATATATGGAGAGAGAGAGAGAGAGAGAGAGACAACAGATCCCCACTGAGCTCTGGCTGCTGGTGGTGTTGGGGATTGAACCTGGGATCTCGGCGCCTCAGGCAGGAGAGTCTCTTTGCGGAACCATTACGCCATCTCCCTTGCCCTTCTGTTCTCTCTCTTTCTCCTAAATAAATCAATCAGGCAAAAGAACCCCCAAACAAAGAAAAGTACAGCAAGAAACTCCCATCCCGCTCCCTCCCTCTGTCCTGCCTGTTTCCCCGATTCATTTATTTTGACAGGACAGACAGAGGTCAGATCGCTGGTACATACGGTGCCGGGGATCAAACCTGCCACCTCGGGCGCGCCCTCTACCGGCTGAGCCACCTCCCGGGCCCCCACCGCCTTGCTCTCCACTGGGGACCTGAACCCCCCTACCCCGCATCCAGCGTGGTCTCCTGTCATGCGAGACGGTGGTAGTTCTCTTTGCTGTTTTTTTTTTTCTTCCCCCAAGGCCCTGCCTTCTCCGTAGGTCTCACCCAAGGGGACAGACGCGGTCGTGGGTGCAGAGAGAGACGGGGAGGGACCCTGCCCACTGCCCGGAGCAGTTGACTGTAGGTCTGTGGTCACTGGGGTGCCTGCGGGAAGCCCACTCCTCTGGCCTGGCCTCCTGTCCCCTCTCTCTCTGTCTCTCTCTGTCTCTCTCGCCTCTGCCCAGCGTGGCACTCACCAGCTGCTGATCCGATCGGTGTCGGTGCTGTCATGGGGGGAGGCTTCTCTGAGGCCGGGATGGGACAGCCCATCTGCAACAGAGAGGGGAGACCCTGAGGGGCTGAGCCTTGGAAGGGCTCCTCAGCCCCATGCCCCCCCCACCCCTGAGCAAGGGGGCGTCTGGGGGAGGGGTCCTCTTCCCCTCCCGGGGCTTGCTGCCTCCTCTCTGTGTGTGTGTGTGTGTCCATAGACAGAGTGACACTTTTCTTTCAAAGTCCAGGAGATGCAGGTTCAGTTCCCTAGCACTGCCTTCTGCCAGAGCAGAGCAGGGTTCTGGTGTCTCTGTTTCTCCTCTTTCTTGTAGAGACAACAACACACTGCAACCGTTGGACTGGGGAGAGAGCATCATGGTTTTGCAAAAAGACTCTCCCCCTGCCTGAGGCTCTGCTGAGCAGGGCTCTGGGCTCTCTCTGTGTGTGATTCAGAAACAGATCAGGAGACAAGGGGTTCTGCAAAGAGATTTTCCTGCCCGAGGCTCTGAGGTCCTGGGTTCAATCCCCTGCACCACCCTAAGCCAGAGCTGAGCAGGACTCTGGTAGAAAGGAAATAAACAAACAAATAAATAAGTATTTAAGAGAGAGAGAGCTGGAGAGAGAAAGAGAAATCCCACCCAGTGAAGGACCCCAGAGTTATCTCGTCCAAATGTTGCCTGCTCTGGTGTGACTATGGTCCATGTTTCAGCCTCCAGACCCACAGCACTGTGTGTGTGTGTGAGTGTGTGTGTGTGAGTGTGTGTGTAGAATTTGGGTGCTGTGGTATCTCTCTCTCTCTCCTTCTCTGTTTTCTCTGTAGATCTGAAAAGCCAGCCCCTTCATGCGTGCATAAGATTCCAGGTTAGCATAATAATAATATAATAATAATAATAAAGATGATGATGTCAGTGAATAAGGTGGGCCAGGGGAGACAGCACAGTGATGTTGTGAAAGGCTTCAAACCAAAGGCTCTGAGAGCCGGGCTTCAGTCCCCAGCACCACCACAAGCCCGAGCTGAGCAATGTTATCATAATAACAACAACAACGATAATAACAGCCCGGGAGGTGGCACAATGTCTAGAACTTGGGCCTTACAGATAGGAGGTCCTGAGTTCGATCCTGGGCATCGCATGTGCCAGAATGAGGCTGTTTCTCTCTTCTCTCTGGTGTGACTAGATAAATCTCTTCGCAGACTAGCAGGTGGTGCAGTGGAGAAGTCACTGGACTCTCAAGCCTGAGGTCCCAAGTACAACCCCTGGCACCGCATAGGCCAGGGGGAGACTCTACCTTTTTCTCCGCCCTCCTCCTCCTCCTCTCATAAATAAATAAATGAAACACTGGGGTCAGGTGGTGGCGCATCTGGTTAAGTGCACAAGGACCCGGGTTTGAGCCCCTGGTCCCCACCTGCAGGGGGAAAGTTTCACGAGTAGTGAAGCAGGGCTGCAGGTGTCTCTCTGTCTTTCCCTCCCCCTCTAGATTTCTCTTGGTCTCTATCCAATACATAAATAAATAAATAAATAAGCTATTAAAATTAAACGAAACACTTAAATAAGTAAACCTTTTAGAATGAGATGAAAGTCACAGCCAGGGATAGATAAAGTCACACCTGGAGGCCAGGTGGTGGCACACCTGGTTGAGCACACCTGTTCCCATGTGCAAGGACCTGGGTTCAAGCCCCTGGTCCCCACCTGCAAGATATGTGTGGGGGTGGGAAGCTTCACAGGCGGTGAAGCAGGTCTGCAGATGTCTTTCTCCTTCCCTCTTAATTTTCTCTCCAATAAATAGAAAAAATAAAATAAAAGTCACACATTGGTAGCAACACCCCCATGTCTCTGAATGTGTCTCCACTCACCCGTCAGGGTCCCCCCCCAGCCTGTCTGCATGTCCCCAGCCTTAGAGCCCTCCCCCAGGGTCTCTCCTCTCCTGGGGGGACCCCTCCCCTGCTCCCTGGCCTTTAGCTGAACCCGGGCCCCTCCCCTGTGTCTCAGACTCCCCTTCCTGGCCCGACGCCTGGGCCTGAATCCCCTCCCGGGAGCCGGAGCCACCAGTGACCCCGGGAGTCCTGGCTCGCGTCCTGTCCTCAGATCCTCTGTCCGGGTGCCAAGTGAGGGCAGGCCAAGGGGAACATGCCAGGAGTGTGGGAGGGGGGGTTCCTCCCCTGCACTGCAGCGCCAGCCAGAGAGACCTTTCTGATCTCCTGCCACTGTGGGGTTGGCAGGCAGGTGCACCAGAAGAAGGTCAAGTGAGGGGCCCGGGAGGTGGAGCAGTGGGCAGAGCGCTGGCTGGACTCTCAGGCCGGAGGTTCCCCTGTTCCATCCCCGATATTGCAGGTGCCAGAGGGGGGCTAGAGAGGGGCTCTGCTCCTCTTCCCACCCCATGCACGCACAGGTAGATGTTCAAAATAAAAGGAAAGGGGCTGGGGAGACAGCACAGCGGTTCTGCAAAGAGACTCTCCTGCCTGAGGTTCTGAGGTCTCGGGTTCAATCCCCAGCACCACCATCAGCCAGGACTCAGCAGGGCTGCAGGTCTCTGTTTCTCTCTCTCTTTTTAAAAAATTTTTTTATTTATGTATTATTGTATAGAGACAGAGAGAAACTGAGAGGGGAGGGGGAGACAGAGAGGAGACAGAGAGACCCCTGCAGCCCTGCTTCACCACTTGTGAAGTGTCCTCCCTGCAGGTGGGGGCTGGGGGCTTGAACCTAGGCTCTTTTTTTTTTTTTTTTTTGCTTTCAGGGTTATCGCTGGGGCTCGGTGCCTGCACTACGAATGCACTGCTCCCGGAGGCCATTTTTTCCCCCTCATTTTTTGTTGTCCTTGTTATTGTTATTGCTGCTGTCGTTGTTGGGTAGGACAGAGAGAAATGGACAGAGGAGGGGAAGACAGAGATGGGGAGAGAAAGACAGACACCTGCAGACCTGCTTCACTGCCTGGGAAGCGACTCCCCTGCAGGTGGGGAGCCGGGGGGGGGGGCTCGAACCGAGACCCTCACGCCGGTCCTTGCGCTTTGTGCCACGTGCGCTTAACCCGCTGCACCACCGCATGGTCAGGGGCTCAAACCCAGGTCCTCTGCATAGTAGAGTATGTGTGAGGCCAGGCAGCGGTGCACCTGGTTGAGCGCACACGTTACAGTGCCCAAGGACCCAGGTTCAAGCCCCCGGCCCTCACCTGCAGGGGGAAAACTTCATGAATGGTGAACTTCATGGGGGGAGGGTCTCTCATCCCAAGACTCCATCCAGGTCTGCACCCCCTCCCTCCTGCCAGCTGCCCCCCTTTAGTTTCCTCCTCAAATTGCCAGAGTCACTCTCCTGCTTGGGGTCCCTGGTGGGAGGGAGGAGGACAGAGTTGGGGAGCAGGGACCTTTTTTCTTTCTCCCTCTCCTTCTTTCTTTCTTCCTTTCTTTCTTTCTTTCTTTTCTTTTCTTTTCTTTTCTTTTCTTTCTTTCTTTCTTTCTTTCTTTCTTTCTTTCTTTCTTTCTTTCTTTCTTTCAGGGGAGTCCACTTGTAAACAGGACCAGAGGTGAGAGAGACATTCTTCTAGATGGGGGATAGTTCCAGAACATTCCTGGGGGGGGGCAGGAGGGACGGTCTGAGCTTCTGAGGTGCGGGACCCCACCCCCCTTCACACCGGGGGCCTCTGAGGTTCCAGGCGCCCCAGATATGGGGATCCCCCAATGGCTGTGACTCAAACAGTCTGTGGTGGCCTCTTTGTCCTATTTTTAGAGGCAACTTTGGAGGAAACAGGACAGACAGACGGGCCACCTTGGAACAGGCCGGGCGGGGGCTGGGAAGGTGGTGGTGGTGTGTGTGTGTGGGGGTCCCACTCAGGACATCTCCCCCCAATCAGGCTGTGACGATCCAGAAATGTCCGTGGGTCTTGCGGGGTCCGGGAGGGGGTGGCGGGGGTCTGGCCGCTGGGGTCCCCGAGGCGGAGTCTGAAGACAAGATTGCGGGGAGACCTTGCTCCAGATTCTGCATCTTAGAGATCCAAGTTCAAGGCCTGGCCGGTGGGGCAGTGATGGGTGGGTGGGAGAGGGGAGGGCGCCCCTCCGTTCCTGCTCCAGGCCCCCGGAAGAGGGGGTCCGTTGTCGTTGTGGGGAGACGGTGACCCCAGCATCCGGTGGCGATGGCGTGGTGGTGGAGTGGGCGCGTTGTCCCAATGTGGAATATTCCAGCCGGACTCCTGGGTTTCTTCCCGGCCGTGGGGGTGGCCCCCAGCCCCTATCCGGGGTCCGGGGCTCCTGGTCCTGACACTAGAGGCTGCGTCCGTCCTCCTCCACTCCACCCAAGACGCTGTGCCCACCCTCTCCTCTCAAAGCAGGTCTCAAAGCTGGTCCTGGTCCTTGGCCAGGTCTGGGACCAAGGGGGGTTTTTTGGCTTTTTTTGGGGGGTTGGTTGGGGGCAGTAGTTCAGGGGGTGGCACTGGGGCCCCCAGGGTTTGGGTGGGGTGAGGGTGTTATTGCTTGGAGGGCGGTTGGGGCGGGGGGGGGCATCCTTGTCCTCCTTCCTGCTCTATCTTCCTCCTCCTCTGCCTCCTTCCTCCTCTCCCTACTCTTGCCTTTTTCTTTCCCCCGCTTCTGCCCCCTTCTCCTAGTCCTCCTCTTCTTCTGGCTCCTCCCTCTTCCTCCTCCCCCTTTTTCCTTCTCCATCCTCCCCTTCTCCCCCTCCTTCCTTCCTTCCTTCCTTCCTTCCTTCCTTCCTTCCAAGATTTTATTTACTTGGACCACCTCCTCCTTCCTTCTAGCCCTCCTCCACTTCCTCCTCCTCTTCCCCTTCTTGTCTTCCTCTTCCTCCTCCCCCCTTCCTCCCTCCAGCCTCTTGGCCCCTGTGCCCCCACTGCCCTCCTAACCGGCGCCGTTCTCTCTGGGAAGCTGAGGGGGTGTGTTCACCCCCTTGGCCAACTCTAGAGGGAAAGTGTGGGCCCTCGGCCCCCGCCCGCTCTCCAGACTGGGGGTCCCCCACGTCCGCAGAGGAAGCACCCCAGATTCTCGGCATCACAAGTAGCACGATGGGACTCCAGATTGGGGTCCCCGGGTCCGCCCTGGCCAGAGGGTGACCCTGACAGGGCCGTGCCTGTCCCCAGGCCAGGACCTCTGACGGGGGCTGAGGTCTCCCCAGTGTGGACTCTGCATTCCCTCCAGGGTGACCACCAGACACCCCCTGCTGTCCCCCTCCTTTGCTCCATGTGTCCTGCAGGGATTCTGGATGTCCTTGGCTGGTGGGGGGCAGGGGGAAGACTTCAACCCCTAGGACTCCTGAGCGTCTCCACAAGGCATTCAGGGAGCTGTACCCCAAACCAGACTGTACCCCCAAACCAGACTGACCCCCAAACCAGACAGTACCCCCAAGCCAAACTGTACCCCCAAGCCAGACTGTACCCCCAAGCCAGACTGTACCCCCAAGCCAGACTGTACCCCCAAACCAGACTGACCCCCAAACCAGACTGTAGCCCCAAACCAGACTGTACCCCCAAACCAGACTATACCCCCAAACCAGACTGTACCCCCAAACCAGACTGTACCCCCAAACCAGACTGTACCCCCAAACCAGACTGACCCCAAACCAGACTGTACCCCCAAACCAGACTGTACCCCCAAACCAGACTGTACCCCCAAACCAGACTATACCCCCAAACCAGACTGACCCCCAAACCAGACTGACCCCCAAACCAGACTGT